>NC_045983.1:12380351-12680351 GCF_010909765.2 Amblyraja radiata
TCCTCTTCTCCTCCTCTCCACCCCCTATCCCTCTTGCCCCTCTCTCTGTGTCTCTGTCTTTGTCTCTGCCCCTTCTCTCTCTGCAGTTGTATAAGACGTTGGTGAGACTGCATTCAGAATATTATGTTCAGTTTTGGGCAACATGTTATAGGAAAGATATTGTCAAGCTTGAAAGGGTTCTGAAAAGATTTACAAGGATGTTGCCAGGACTAGAGGGTGTGAGCTATAGGGAGAGGTTGAGTAGGCTGGGTCTCTATTCCATGGAGTGCAGGAGGATGAGGGGAGATCTTATAATGGTATACAAAATCATGAGGAATAGATCGGGTAGATGCACAGAGTCTTTTGCCCAGAGTAGGGTAATCGAGGACCAGAGGACATTGATTTAATAGGAATCCGAGGGGTAACTTTTTCACACAAAGGGTGGTGGGTGTATGGAACAAGCTGCCAGAGGAGGTAGTTGAGGCTGGGACTATCCCATTGTTTAAGAAACAGTTAGACATGTACTAATGTACATGGATAGGACAGGTTTGGAGGTATATGGACCAAGTGTAGGCAGGTGGGACTTTTGTAGCTGGGACATGGTTGGCTGTATGGGCGAGTTGGACCAAAGGGCATGTTTCCACACTGTATCACTCTATGACTCTATGGTAGCAAATAAGGTGGCACTGGCTACCATCAATTGGTAGAACTTCTGCAGTATCTTACTGCAGGCGTTGAAGGAGCAGTGCCTTCTCAAAAAGTACAGCCAGCTCTACCCCATCTTGTACAGGGCCTCAGTGTTCTTGGACCAGTCCAGTTTACTGTCCAGGTATACTCCAAGGTATTTGTACTCCCTGGTAAACTGCACATCCACACCATTGATTGAAACAGGGGACAAGAGTGTTCCTCTTCTCCTAAAATCCACCACCAACTCGTTAGCCTTGTCGGTGTTGAGGTGCGAGTGATTCAGCCAACACCACTTAACAAAATCGTTGACTACACCCCTGTATTCAGCTTCCCTCCCCTCACTGATGCAGCCCACAATTGCAGAGTCATCGAAGTATGTGCTCTGTAACCATCTGGTGCATTTGAATTTCTAATTAAGGAAGAATGTCGAGGCTTTGAGGACCAACGGAGAAGAGGTTTACCGGAGTACTACCAAAATTAGAAGGTATTAGATACAAGGAGAGCCTGGACAAACTGGGACCTGAAAGAATAGAGTGTTGAGCTTTAATATTAGAGTGAAAATGTTTGATGGCATGTAATATCTTCTAATTCAGGGAGCATTCTGGTAAACCTCTTCTTCACCGCTCCCAAAGCCTCAACATTCTTCCTAAAATAGGATGACAATAAATGCACACAATATTCCAAATAATCAGTTTATAAACCTGCAACTTGACTTCCTGATGCTTATACTCAATTCCATGATTTAAGAAGACAAAGCATACCATGTGCCTTCTTTATCATTCTCTCTCCACTTGTGTTGCTATTTTCAGATTCTATAGGCCTGGGCCCAAAGATACATCTGTGCATCAATGTTATTAAGGCTACTGCCATTAGCTGTATACTTTTCCATTACATACGACCTTCAAAGTGCAACCTCTCACACTTGTTTGGATTAACCATTTCTCCGCCCATAACTGCAACTGATCTCTCTCCTGTTGTATTATTTGGCAGGCTTCTTCACTGTTTGTAACTGCACCATTCCATCCAGAATAACATACTTCCACCACCTGTCTTCTATGGTTAACCCAATTTTGAATCCAAACTACCAATGCGTCTTAATCGTCTTGATCAGTTTACCATGTTGGTGGACCTTTGTTAATTAATATACACACAAAGTTGATCTGTGAGTACTGAGTGTGGGCATGTGTGAGATTTCAGTGCTCAGTGGTGGCATGGGGGAGGAGGTAACATGTTATGTGCTTGGGTTTTCCTCACACAATATTCTATTGCACATAATGTCTAAGGTATTGGGCACAATAGTATTGGACAGTGTGTATAACTGTGCACAAAGATCTTTCCGCTGCTAGGCTATGCCAGTAAAACAATTGAGGGTTGTGGATCATATATGTTAATTATGATTGAGAAGATGGTGGGTCTCAAGTGGTGCCTGTGCCGGGAGGAATTGGTATGCTAGGTCTATGGCAATAGGGGGCTGGAGGGAGGTTTGTGGGTGAAGGTGTGCCCTAGCTGGACATTTGGTGGATGCCTAGCTAGGGGTGGGAGGTGGAAGCAAGAAAGAAACCCACCAGGAAGCGGGTTTTGTTTCCATGGCAACAGCCTTGTCAGGAAGTCCTGTTTCCATGACCACATGCCTTGTTAGGATGAGGGTCCTGTTTCCATTGATAAAGGCCTTGTTATGGAGAGAATCCAGTTTCAATGGCCACGGGACCTATCAAGCTGCATTCCTTTTTATTAGGGAAAAAGGTTTCACCTGCCTTGTAAAGACTTACTTGCCTCTGCACTTTACAGATCATGCATGCAAGATGATTTCTGAATAAGAGATGTCAAATTGTATTAAATGTAAAATGACAGTGAGCATTTACACCCTGCTGCGGGTCAACTTGTATCAATTGAAGTTCATGTTTTGATTAAATTCTATCCTATTGCACATATATTTCTAATCATATCAACTTAAATGTTAGCGTGTGGCTAAAATAGAAACCAATGGCTAGTTCACAACTTCAACTGGACACAACTGACCTAATCTAAGTTGGCAACAGTGTCTTCTTTGATTTACAACATTTACAAGACTGTCTTCACAACACCTTCCAACTCCACAATCTCCACAGGCAGAAGAAGCAAAAGGACAGAGCACTAGATACGCAGCTATACACACCAATGGATAGAGAGGGAGGGTGAACATCAAACAAATGAACCACCTTTCTCTAAATTGGATAAACCTTACCTTCAAGTCTTCATTTTCTTGCTGGTTCATAGCGCATTATGGTGGTGCAGCTGGTAGTGCTGCTGCCTCTGTAAGTGGCCCCTTAAGCAGTAGATACAAGAGTGAGATAACAAGGAACTAATGTAAATTGGTGATCGATGGTTAGCATGGATTTGGTGGGCTGAAGGGCCTGTCTATATGCTGTATCTTTCAATCAATTAATTATATTAAAATGATTACTATTAGCCTTAAGATGGTATAATGGCGATCAATAACAATTATTGAGAAAAAGGGATTAATTTAGGGCATTCTTGTTTGGAGGAAAATACAAATGAAATGTTTAATAATATGGGGCATAATTGGTAGTGATCCAGTCAAATTGGACATTCAAATATACAAGGTTTCTTAATCAGTAATTACCAAGAGATTAAATTTATTTGGGATAGAAGTACAGATACATTCAAGGGCAAATGGTAGTGTTTTGGTAGAGCACGGTGTTGTGGAATAGATGAAAATATCAGTAGGTTGGCTTCAATTCCATCAGAAAACTGGGCTGCTCTTTATCAGAGCAGAGAACCTAGAAAAGTACAGCTCAGGAACAAACATTTCAGCCAGCCATGCCTGTGCCAAAATGTGATGTGTAGATAAACTAATCTCCTCTGCCTACATGTGATCCATATCCCTGATACCCTGCATGTCGGTAGGCCTATTGGACAGCGACCCCTCTCCCGGATGCCGCTCCGATCCCCATCACTGGTAAACAGGCCAGGAGAGGCCAAACTTCAGCATCATAGGTATTAACACTGTCAAATCAGCTAATATTGGTTTTGCCCAGCTGAACCTTGTCAGCCTACAAACCCTCTGCGTTGCCACAGAGGGAGAAGTGAGAGAAGAAGTAGCATAGAAAGAAGGAAGAAGATGGGGAGGTAAAGTGGGGTGCCTCCCTGCTAGCTGTGTTCCCCTGTTGGGCATCTTGGAGGAAGGCCAAGCACCTGGGACAAACCGGAGACCATCAACTCACCATTTTCTGGTTAAGACTGAGTTGCCTGGACAACCCCTAACAGTCACACCTCTACTGAGGTCAAGACTGAGTGGCCAGGCCATGCCTACATCCCCAGTGCCTTTTACCTGCCCACAGACAATGAGGAACTAAAACTGCACCAACACCGAGCAGCCCATATAAGCCTATGACTGCCATGCTTCCACCTTTGAAGCCCAAAGCTGAGCTACCAGGACAAGCCTGAGACCACTAGCATCCCTACCGAGGCAAGGGTGAAATGTAGGGACAACCCTGAGATCACTGTGTATCCCCCTTCGAGACCAGGAGTGAGCTGCTGGGACGAGCCCGAGATCGCCACCGCCTCCTCACATGCGCACTGGTGATGAGTGACCTGTACATACTTGTCACTCTAAATTAACCATATTACATGCATTCACCCTACTGTAGGTGTCCGTGTGGTTATTGTCGACCTGACCACACTATCTAAAAGCCTCCTAACTGCCCCCATTGTAACTGCCTCCACCACCACCTCTGGCTGTGCATTCCAGGCACTCATCACTCTCTGAGTGGAAAAACATACCCCACACATCTCCTTCAAACGTTGCCCCTTTCACTTTAAAACTACGCCCTCTAGTTTTGACATTTCTACCCTTGGGTTGGGAAAAGGTTCTAACTGTCTTCTCTACGTATGCCCCATTCTATTGGGTTTTTCTTAAAATTAAAAAATGCAATCCAACTTATTGCATTCTCAAAATCTTTCTAAACCCCTTCATGTAGTTAAGGGCAGGAGTTCTCTAATATATTTTTATATGTTTCCCTGATTTTTTCATACAGAGAGTAGTGGGGGCCTGGAGCGCGTTGCCAAGTCGGATGCAATAGTAGCATTTGAGAGCCTGTTGGCTAAGCGCATGGAGATGCAGGGGATTGAGGGATGGGGATCATGTACAGGCAGATGAGTTAGTTTAACTTGGCATCATTCTCGGTCCAAACATTGTGAGCCAAAGAGCCCGTTCCTGCTGTTTTATGTTCTATCCAGGAAGAAGTGAATTAGCAGCAATTATACTCAGGGAAATATTTATTTGGTTACCTTGTGTCACAAACAATTTTGCTCAAATGACTGGTCTATCAGAACTCAAATGGTGTAATTAGCTGGAACACTTTGTAACTAAAGGGAAATAAGTAGCCATTGTCCTTTTACCAGAACAGCTATAAATATTTTCTCCAGAGTGAGTAAATACACAGTATATTTCATGCCACAAACTATATGAGGGGTGCCAGAGAACCTACATAACAATGCTTACTTGTGGCATGAGCACATTTTTTATTTAAGTAGGCTTCTATATCAGAATCTTACCATTTAGACGATCAATTCTTGGCAATGCAGAAAAATTACTAGACTGACTCCAACTTTGAAAATCTCACAATTTATGACCTCTTTAATTCACGGTGCCATGAACAGTTCTGGATAAATAATGGATCATTGAACACTTTCTACTTGCTCTGGCCAATTGAAGATTATTAAGTGAATGTTTGTTTGGGTGTAGAAATAGTCAGGTAGATGAGTTGATGTTTATAGCATGTTTTCCAAATGCAATATTATCAATAAATTATGGCATCATTTTTCAGATACAAAATAAATCAAACGGATTCTAAATGGAAGATTGTTGATTGCACTAATCCCGTCGAAGGGATAGGATGTCAGATAGAGGTCATTCGCTCCATCTTGGTCCAGGACCCTGTGGTGGAGTTACCAGTATGTCTCTATTGATGCCAGGAATGAAGTAATGCACTTCCCTGCAATGTTGGAATAATGTTCAAACAGCACCAGGAGACCAGCTTCCAGAGCAGCAAATTAATTGTTCAAAGAATTGTGCATATTGGAAATGAGCGTCATTGAAAATATGTCTTTTTTAAATAAACTTTCCGACTGCCAAGATTCTCACTCAGTCTTTCACGGATGAAAGTAAGACTGGGAATAGTTATATCCTAGTGAGACGGGTGCCCTGCTGATCTGTAATACAACGCATGATATAATGATGTACAGAGGGATCTTGGGATTCAAGTCCATAGCTCCCTGAATGTGACAACACCAGCAGATAGAGTAGTACAGAAGGCATATGGTATGCTTGCTTTCATCAGACAGGGCATCGAGTCAGTAAGTCATGTTGCTGCTTTATAAAACCTTGGTTAAGAGACATTTGGAGTATTGTGTGCAGTTCATTTCACCCAATTACAGAAAGGATGTAAAGACTTTGGAGAGGGTGCAGAAGAGGTTTACCAGAATATGAATGCCTGAATTAGAGGGTATTTGGTATAAGGAGAGGTTAGATAAACTTGGATTGTTTTCTCTGGAGCATCAAAGGTTGAGGGGACACCTCACGGGAGTTCATAAATTTATGAAGGGTGAAGTTTAAAGAATATGTGCAAAGCAAGGTTTTTTTAAAATACAGAGTGCAGTGAATGCCTGGAATGTGTTGCCAAGAGTGGCAATGGAAAGGTGTAAGACCATGGCATTTAAGAGGCTATTATATCAGCACATGGATATGCAGTGAATGGAGGGATATGGATCATGTTAGGCAGAGGCGATTGGTCTAACTTGACAACATGTTCGGCACAGATATTGTGGACTGAAGGGCTGTTCATGTGTGGTACTGTTCAGTGTTCCATGTCCAATGTTCAGTCCAATGCAGCCTCCAGGTTCTTATAATTTATTTTTAAAAAGACCACATTGCATTTAGAAATCAATTCAAAATGTAAAATAAATCTAAAAATACATCTCAAACATCACCAAAAGAAAACATAAAAATGGGGTGTGGGAGATATTAAAATAGGTTAGGATATCTAGTTAGGTTTGAAGATAAAGTTTTAAGGAATGGAGACACAAGTAACAGACAGATATAGATATAACAGATGACAAGTAATGGATGCACAGAGCACTGAGCACAAAGGCAGAGTCTCTTGTCCATAGTAGGGGAATCGAGGACCAGAGAGGACGGGTACATGGATAGGACAGGCTTGGAAGGATATGGACCAAGCGCAGGCAGGTGGGTCTAGTGTAGCTGGGACATGTTGGCCGGTATGGGCAAGTTGGGTTGAAGGGCCTGTTTCCACACTGTATCACTCTGTGACTCTATGACTGCAGATGCTGGAATCTTAAGCAAAATACAAAGTGCTGGTGGAACTGAATGGGTCGGGCAGCATCTGTGCAGGGAATGGATAGATAATGTTTCGGGTCGGGACCCTTCTTCAGGCTAAAGATGGGTCCCTAACTACAATGTCTTCTGACCATTCATTTCACAAAAATTTAAGGAATAATCTAAAGGAAAGAGAGACAAGAGTTCAGGAAGAGAATCCCAGAAAATGAATGCACAACTGCCTGTGGTAGAACACCATGTGTCAGCCAATGGATACCTCCAGAACAAAGTACTTAAAGAGACATCATTTTTCCTAGACTAGCTTGCTTTGAGTCAAAGTTTGTAAACAATAAACAATGTTTTATGAGTTATCCCTGGTTTAGTACCACAAGATGACACACAGCACGTCACTGCAATGGGCAATGATCAGACGTTAAACACGCTGCAGCTGACTATGTCGACTGTCTGCCCAAACGTATCCGGCCTATTCAGGGTCACAGATTTCTTTCTATGTTGTGTCTTGCAAAGTGGTCTACCGTGAAGGCATTTGTTCCTCATACAGTTCTGAATGTGGGATATCTGTGACAGAGCAAGGATAGTGAATGGAGAGGTGTGAAGGAGGGAGAGGTGTAACTGTGTGTTGTCAGCTTACATATAACCATATAACAATTACAGCACGGAAACAGGCCATCTCGGCCCTTCTGGTCCGTGCCGAACACGTATTCTCCCCTAGTCCCATCTACCTGCACTCAGACCATAACCCTCCATTTCTTTCCGGTCCATATACCTATCCAATTTATTTTTAAATGATAAAATCGAACCTGCCTCCACCACTTCCACTGGAAGCTCATTCCACACAGCTACCACTCTCTGAGTAAAGAAGTTCCTCCTCATGTTACTGTTACATGACCTGAGGGATTGCTGCAATGTCGGACACACCATCCTTTGGACAGGGTGATTCTTCCTGGTGAATATATAAGGACTCCTGGAACTTTTTTAAAGAAGATTAGTAGTGACATATTGCTTCCTGTTCAATACTTGTCCCTCAATAAAAAAGTTAATACCATTTATTTTCTGTTGTTTGTTACATTGTTAGTAACTAGATTTAAAAACTGCTCCAAAGACTGAATCGGGGGAAGGCACTACATAAGTGCACATCTTTCTTGTTTTTATATTTCTGTTCTCGAGTTCCCTAGCAGTAGTTTGGTCATTGTGTTGTCCTAATGTATAAGCTGGATTGATTTTGAGTCTGTTTTTGGGATGTTTGCTTCCCAACTCACTGTACATTCTCTCTCCCTCGATATTCTTATAAATCATTCACATGATAATTAATGGTGTTTAGTTTGTCTCACCACCATGTCTTCGGTGCCTTTCTGCCTTGCAGTCACTTCCAACCCAATGAGCAATACTTTGCATTTGGCTTTTGTCCCTCAAAAATTCATTTGGTCGGCTGTAAACTGGAAAACAGTTACCATGGCAACTGGCACGACCACTTCTGATGTTTGTTTAATTCTTGGCTCCGGTGCCACCCAACCTTATTAGTCCTGTTGTCACATGCTGTTAGACAATTTACTGGCTGCAAGATCAAAGCATTATACATTATGGCAACAGTGGAATGCTACTAAACAAAAACATCAATTAACATTTCATTGTACTCAAGTAATGCATGGCTTTGTCTGCCTTAAGAATGATAGCTCGCAGCATCACAAGCTCCATGGACAACTGCATTTATATAGTACCTCTGAAGAGACAAAAAAAAACTATCCCAAAGAGCTTCACATGATTATTTTCAAAACAATTTTTTATGCAAATAGGTTTATAAGACAATTGAACCAAAGCTTGAGCAAAGAAGCTGACTTCAAGGAGTAACTTATAGGAGAATGAAGAGGCAGAGAGTTGCAGAGGGCCCAACTTCAGAGCCTATGCAATTGAAGACATGACCGCCACCAATGAGGCAATGGAAACTAAAGATATGCAAGAGGCCAGAACCGAACAAGTGTGATAATTACAGAGGACGTCACCGAGATACAAAGGCCACGGAGTCAGTTCAGTATGAAAGCGAGGGCAAAGGATTTAATACGAGGGATGTGGGATATTACCTGAGTTGGAGCTGATCATCAAACAGAGGAATAGAAAATTCAGATGCCAGGTTGAAGATTAAACTCACAGGGTAATTCATGTTATCACCGTTCTCTCTATATGTTGGCAAGAGCAAGAGCAAACTCAACATCATGTGATTAATACAGGCCAAGCAGAACTAATAAAAAAAAGAGGCTGTGCCGTATGTTATGCTCACTGCTGTAAAACTTTCCTACAGAGATCTGTTTTGTGTTAAATGTTTTAGTAAGGCACTCACACCCTGAGGCTCTGAGACTATGCCTCTAATAACATTACAGGCAGTGTGATTTCACCAACCCCTACACCTGCCTTGAAAATTAAAAAAAAAACGCGACTTAGGAAATGCTGTGCAGGTGGAGTGAAAGATTAATTGGCCCGTTTGTCACCAGGGTGCCCCAATCAGGGAGATGTGAGGAGGGAGGGCAGGGGTGCCAAGGCACTAATGAGCCACTTCCTGATTGCAGTCCTTGCCATCAGTTCCCCTTCCTCCCTCATAATTAGGGTTCCCACATAGCCAATTTTGGGATTAGTTTATCTGGAAGTTTCTCAACTGTAATCGGGACACCAAAAGTCTGGTAAGCAAAACAAAAACACATGGAGCTTTGCCACTTTAGTGCCTTGCGATGTAGAAATATTTGTTCATGCAAAATGAAATACCAAAACAAAACTAGACATTTCTTAATGTCTGATAGCAATAATAAAATTCTGGAATATACAGCCAGCCAAGCAGCATCATCTGGAAAGAGAGAAACTGAGTCAATGTTTTGGGTTGAGGACTCTTGGTCAGAACTGAGAGAAGTTCAAAATTAAATTATTCTATGCTGTAGAAAAGAGAATCTGTACTGTCCGTGCTTCCAAGTATGCCAAACCCAGGTACGTCACCAGGGTACCCATTGTGTCCAAATTGATGTGGGCGAAGTGGACAGAATTTAGTTTAATTTAGTTTAGTTTAGTTTAGTAAGGGGGCCAGGGGTTATGGGGAGAAGGCAGGAGAATTGGTTTGAGAAGGAAAGATATGATCGAATCGAGTAGACTTGATGGGCCGAATGGCCTAATTCTGCACCTATAACTTATGAACTTTAGTTTAGAGATACAGTGTGGAAACAGGCTCTTCGGCCCACGGAGTCCATGCCAATCAGTGATCACCACATACACTAGCACTAACCAACACACTATGGACCGTTTACAATTTACAGAAGCCAATTAACATACAAACCAGCACATCTTTGCAGTGGTAGAGGAACCCGGAGTACCAGAAGAAAACCCACGTGGTCACAGAGAGAACGTACAAACTCCGTACGGACAGCTACCATGGTCAGGATCTCTCTTTACAGATGCTGCTTGGCTGGCTGTATATTTCCTGAATCAAACCCCAGTCTCTGGTGCTGTAATGCAGCAGCTCTACCACTGCACCACTGTGCCACCCATTCTCTGTGACAATTAGTTCAGCCAAGATGACAGAGGGCAGCAGTTCAAGGTGGAACTCCAGCGTCATTGTCAACTAGGGACGTCATCCGTCCATTCCCTCCCAGTATCTCTTACTGCCTGAACTGCTGAGCTCCTCCAGCACAGAGTTTTGCTCTGAAGACCTAGGAATGCTGAAATTTAAAAAAAATGCTGGAAATGGCCGACTAGGAAAAGGGGAGATGCAGCGAGACCTGGGTGTCATGGTACACCAGTCATTGAAAGTGGGCATGCAGGTGCAGCAGGCAGTAAAGAAAGCGAATGGTATGTTAGCTTTCATAGCAAAAGGATTTGAGTATAGGAGCAGGGAGGTTCTACTGCAGTTGTACAGGGTCTTGGTGAGACCACACCTGGAGTATTGCGTACAGTTTTGGTCTCCAAATCTGAGGAAGGACATTATTGCCATAGAGGGAGTGCAGAGAAGGTTCACCAGACTGATTCCTGGGATGTCAGGACTGTCTTATGAAGAAAGACTGGATAGACTTGGTTTATACTCTCTAGAATTTAGGAGATTGAGAGGGGATCTTATAGAAACTTACAAAATTCTTAAGGGGTTGGACAGGCTAGATGCAGGAAGATTGCTCCCGATGTTGGGGAAGTCCAGGACAAGGGGTCACAGCTTAAGGATAAGGAGGAAATCCTTTAAAACCGAGATGAGAAGAACTTTTTTCACACAGAGAGTGGTAAATCTCTGGAACTCCCTGCCACAGAGGGTAGTCGAGGCCAGTTCATTGGCTATATTTAAGAGGGAGTTAGATGTGGCCCTTGTGGCTAAGGGGATCAGAGGGTATGGAGAGAAGGCAGGTACGGGATACTGAGTTGGATGATCAGCCATGATCATATTGAATGGCGGTGCAGGCTCGAAGGGCCGAATGGCCTACTCCTGCACCTAATTTCTATGTTTCTATGTTTCTATGTAAATCCTCAGCAGGTCAGACAGCATCTGTGGAGAGACAAACAGATTTTGATGGCTTTTCAGCAATATTATTTGACGGGGGCGTTGTTGAGACAATAACTGCAACAAATTAGTTGGGCCCTACCAAAACTTTTACCAACTCCAGTCCAAGCTTGAATGTAAATGTGAACAATCAACCGGGGGGGATTAAAAAAGGACCTATTTTAGCTGGAACAAATAATACTAAACAGTGCCACATTGCAGACAGAACTAAATTTACCACTGTTCTCCCAGAGATCTGTTTACAGGAGAGACAGGGTTTAAGGGTTTGTTTTCCTCTGTCTTGAGAAGGCTGAGAGAGTTTCTGATAGAGGTGTACACTGTTATGAACAGCATAGATTATCAGAAACATTTCCTACAGCATAGGTAACTGAACCCAGAGGGAAAAGGAAGACACAAGTGCTGGAGAGCTGGTCAGACAGCATCCCTGAAGACAACAGACAATAGACAACAGACAATAGGTGCAAGAGTAGGCCATTCGGCTCTTCGAGCCAACACCGCCATTCAATATGATCATGGCTGATCATTCCCAATCAGTACCCCGTTCCTGCCTTCTCCCCATATACTCTGACTCCGCTATTTTTAAAAGCCCAATCTAGCTCTCTCTTGAAAGAACATGGATGGATGATGTTTTGAGTCGGGATCCTTCTTCAGACTAAGGACAATGGTTTAGGGTAAGGGATATTATGGTTCAGAGGGATTTAAGCAGGATCTTTTACACCCAGATGTGATTGGAATGTGGAGACATTAGACATTGGACCAGACATTCCCACATTTGGAGACAGTCATCCCCACAACATTTTAAGAAATATCAGGATGAGCACGTACCAAGTGCAAGTAAATGGAATTAGTATGGATGGATACTTGATGGTCAACATGAATATGATGGGCTGAAGGGCCTACTTCTGTGTGGCATGACTATGGCACTATGAGATTTTGCATAGGAATATTGAGGAGAATGGGATGGAAACATTGTCGGAAAAAGGGTCCCAACCCGAAATGTCTCCTGCCTATTCCCTCCACGGATAATACATGGCCCACTGAATTCATCTTTTTTGCTCAAGATTCCAGCATCTGCACTTTATGGGTCAGCAAGAAATGTCTGCATCAGGTTTCAGCCACAGTGGTGATGCTGTCAAGGAGATGGTGGTAAAAGCTGGAGGAGGTAAAGAGGAAGAGATAAATGAGAAAAGTAGTGGAGAGAAGGAATAAAAGGAAAGGTACTGGAGATATGAAACATGGTAAATGTTGGAAATCTGAAATGTGCTGGAAATACTTACCAGGTCAAACTTTGCACAATGGAGAGAAGAACAGCGTTAACTTGAGAGTCAAGAGTATACAATTGTCATTAGTACCAACCACAGAACAATGAAATCCTTACTCGCAGCAGCTTAATGGGTCTATAAGCACAATACATACAATAATATATAATATACAAAATACATGGCTAACATATAATATACAAAAAATTAAACAAATTAATAACCACAATGCTGTTGCAAAATACCCATAGTGGGACTAAAGATAGTCCATAGAATTTCATATTTTTGAGGTTAGTGTAATGTAATGTTCAAGAGCCTGGTGCAGTTAGGAAGAAGTTATTTTTTAACATCATGGTCATGTTTTTCAAATTGCTGTACCTTCTTCCCAAAGGTAAGAGTGAAATTAAAGTGTGGCCAGGTCTTTGATGATATTGGCTGCCTTTTTGAGGCAGTGCCTCCCATAGATCCCTTCAGTGGTAGACAGGTCAGTACCTGTGATGGACTGGGCCATGTCTACTAATCTCGGTAACCTCCTGTTCGAGTTTCTTGATGCAACCAGTCAATATGCTCTCTACCATACACTTGTAGAAGTTCAAGAGAGTATTTGTCAACATTCTGAAACTCCTCAATCTTCCAAGGAAGTGAAGGCATTGATGACCTTTTGTTGAAACTCGCCAGTTCAAATACACACAAGGAAGACCCACAGAGACCCAGGAAGAGACAGGCACATGGTCAGAGATAGACAAGCACACACACATATAAAAATACAAACTTTTCCAGTTTCATGATAATCAAGGGTGTCAAGGGTGTCGATAATCAAGGCTGGCTGTTCAAATCATCTGCTGACCAGAGGAAAAATATTAACTCTGGGACTGTATTCTTGGTTATTTCATTTACAAGATAATTATTCTAAGAATGTAACAAATATACCACTTTGAATTTAACTTTTCTTTTCACAACACTTTCGCAATAAAAAATACTTTTATCAATTTTATTTTGTCTGATGAACCCAATTGGATCCAGGTCCTGACTCCTCATTTTACTTCGGAGTCACGTGAGTGACTACGTGAAGAACCCCGCCAGGACGCATGCGTGTCATATCGCTACACGCATTGCGAAAGAGTCATGCAGGTGGAACGACGTTCCCCCTCAGCGGCAGAATTTAAAAGCCGGGAACTGCAGGTAAGGAGACTCTGCGTTCTTTTTCCACTCACTGTGTTACAGGTGGAGCCAATGGACAGAACAAAGAAGAATAAGAAGGCTGCGACAAAGCTGGCGGGGGAGAACCGCGGAGTTGCGGGCAGCCAGCAGCGGCCAACGGCACACGAATCGCCCGTAATGGGAACAGCTGTGCCCGACTTCGCCCCCGCACCGGCCAGATCTACACCGCGGCCGGGCGGTAAGGCAAAGCAAAAGTCTGACAGAGTCGTTGACTCCGATGAGTCCGACTTTGAGCAGCCGCGAGCGGCCAGTGCCCGAGAGCATTGGAGCCGGTTGGAGCGGCTTGAGGAGCAGCCGCGAGCGGCCAGTGACCGAGAGCATTGGAGCCGGTTTGAGCGGCTGATGGAGCAAATGCTCCAACGTGACAGGCTCCGGGAGATGGAGGCTAGTCACTGTGGGTAATTTGTAAGTCCTACAGCAGTACCTCTTGTAGGGTTGCACAGTGCTTCTCCCTCGTCAGAGGGGAATACTGGGGGTCACTTCTGGGCTGACCCTGAAGAGGGGTTTGCAGAACAATCACCAAGTGTGCGAGGGGTGCAAGAAAACGAAAATTTACTGGACATGGTGTCCCAATTCATACAACCAGACCTAACTGGCCAAAACCTGGAACCAAAACTAGCTGCCAGTATTGATTATATGTCATTTAAGCAGCTACAAGAACAGGCATTAATGGACACCACGGCAAGACACTTACCACCAGGGAACTGTACATCACTGAATGTTCCCATTGTAAACCAGTGCATATGGAAACACGTCGGAGTAGCAATTAGAGCCAGGGACTTGAAACTCCAAAAAGTACTGAAGGTCCTAACAGCGGGAATTACAGCTTTCGCCCGCACAATAGACGAAAAAGACATGTCACAGGATCAACAGGATGCACTTGCTTTATTCTGCAACACTCAATACGAAATAAACAGTATTAGGAAGAGTGCCATCCTACCCGCTTTAGACCCTAAATTTGCAGGTATGTGCAAACCTGGAACCCCTAAACCACCAATTCTACTATTTGGAGGTAATCTATCCAAACAAGTGAAAGAACTCGATGAGGAGGCAAAAACCCTGGGGCTCATCAAAGCAACATCAGCTAAAACCTACTTCGGCCACAAACAGCACCCTTATGCACCCACCAGTCGAACAAAACAAACTGGTGAAAGCTCGAAGGCCAGGTACACTCAACATCGGTCTTTTTTAGGCCATGGCCCAGACCGGCCTTCCTGTAAAATGCGCAAACCCCCAACACCAACCCAACCACAGACCCAACACACCGGCGCCTCAACGTCCACTGGTAACGATGGAGGTAGGTGGGTCTGGTTCCTTACGAATTAAAGGAAGCATGGAGGTTGGTGGAATATTACACTTCTATCTGGATGCATGGAATAAGTTAACTTCCGACACTTATATTTTAAGCAGTATCCAGGGATATACCATAGAATTTATACATAAACATAACCCTCCAGTTCAGCATGTACCGAACCGAAAGTTCGTGCTTTCAGGCAAAGAAAAATCAAAAGCACACGCTGAACTGGAGCGGCTTTATGAAAAAGGGGTAATTGAAAAAACCCAACACGAATCAATAGAATTCGTGTCCAATATCTTTATCAAAAACAAAAAAGATGGTGGTTGTCGCATCATCATAGATTTGACTAATTTGAATACTTTCGTACAATATATTCATTTCAAGATGGAAACCTTTGTTACTGCTAAGCAATTGATTTCCAAAGGTTACTACATGGCAAGCATCGATCTAAAAGATGCCTATAACCATATAACCATATAACAATTACAGCACGGAAACAGGCCATCTCGGCCCTACAAGTCCGCGCCGAACAATTTTTTTCCCTTAGTCCCACCTGCCTGCACTCATACCATAACCCTCCATTCCCTTCTCATCCATATGCCTATCCAATTTATTCTTAAATGAGACCAACGAACCTGCCGCCACCACTTCCACTGAAGCTCATTCCACACCGCTACCACTCTCTGAGTAAAGAAGTTCCCCTCATGTTACCCCTAAACTTCTGTCCCTTAATTCTGAAGTCATGTCCTCTTGTTCTGAAAAGCTTGATCACATCAACTCTGTCTATCCCTCTCATCATTTTAAAGACCTCTATCAAGTCCCCCCTTAACCTTCTGCGCTCCAGAGAATAAAGACCTAACTTATTCAACATATCTCTGTAACTTAGTTGTTGAAAACCCAGGCACATTCTAGTAAATCTCCTCTGTACTCTCTCTATTTTGTTGACATCCTTCCTATAATTGGGCGACCAAAATTGTACACCATACTCCAGATTTGGTCTCACCAATGCCTTGTACAATTTTAACATTACATCCCAGCTTCTATACTCAATGCTCTGATTTATAAAGGCTAGCATACCAAAAGCTTTCTTTACCACCCTATCTATATGAGATTCCACCTTCAAGGAACTATGCACGGTTATTCCCAGATCCCTCTGTTCAACTGTATTCTTCAATTCCCTACCATTTATCATGTACGTCCTATTTTGATTTGTCCTGCCAAGGTGTAACACCTCACATTTATCAGCATTAAACTCCATCTGCCATCTTTCAGCCCATTTTTCCAAATGGCCTAAATCACTCTGTAGACTTTGGAAATCCTCTTCATTATCCACAACACCCCCTATCTTGGTATCATCTGCATACTTACTAATCCAATTTACCACCCCTTCATCCAGATCATTGATGTACATGACAAACAACAAAGGACCCAACACAGATCCCTGAGGCACCCCACTAGTCACCTGCCTCCAACCCGACAAACAGCCATCCACCATTACCCTCTGGCTTCTCCCATTCAGCCACTGCTGAATCCATCTTGCTATTCCTGCATTTATACCCAACAGTTTAACCTTCTTAACCAACCTTCCATGAGGAACCTTGTCAAAGGCCTTACTAAAGTCCATATAGACAACATCCAACATCCACTGCTTTACGAGGTGACCACAGATGTTATTTAAAATTCAACTGGATGGGTCAGCACTGGCAGTACAGAGCACTACCTAATGGCCTAACATCAGCCCCCAGGCTGTTCACAAAAATTTTGAAACCAGCCCTAGCATTTCTGCGGAAACAAAAACACATGGTGATGGCATATCTAGACGACATACTTATTGTGGGCAAAACTTTGGAATTGGCTAAACAAACGGTAACAGCCACAAAACAATTATTTGAAAAATTGGGTTTTATCATCCATCCAGTTAAATCTAAATTAACGCCTTCTACCACAATGGATTATCTAGGGTTCACCATTAACTCAGTTCACATGTCAGTGACTTTGCCTAAGGAAAAGGTTACAGCCTTAACAGAGGCTTGCAGTAACCTCATTGACATTAGTAAACCATCCATCAGATTGGTAGCAAGAATAATTGGCAAAATAATGGCTGCCTTTCCAGCCACACAATTCGGACCTATACATTATCAAAATTTACAGAGGACAAAAATACGAGCACTCAAAATTAACGGTGGTCATTTTGACAGACCAATGAAGCTACCAACCGAGGCCATAATGGAACTAAAATGGTGGAAAGATAACATTCGGCATTGTTCCAACCCAATCATTATCAGCAGGCCGTCTATGGTACTACAAACTGATGCCAGTGCACTTGGTTGGGGTGCTACCAATTCCATCTCCAGCTGTGGAGGTAGATGGAATGCACAGGAGGCATCATTTTTACAAACACTGGGCATAAACTACCTGGAAATGTTGGGTGCATTCCATGGCCTTAACTCATATTGTTCTGGGTTATATCACCAGGATGTTAGACTACAAATTGACAATACCACCGTGGTAGCATATATCAACCACATGGGTGGAAACAAATCGACATCATGTGACAATCTGACCAACACAATTTGGCAATGGTGTATCCAGAAAAATATTTGGATATCAGCTACCTACCTACCAGGTAAACTAAATTTAGTGGCAGACACCAGGTCACACAAATGGATGTTGGATAAAAAAGTATTTGCTGATATTGCAGCACGGTGTGGAACACCAGATATCGATCTATTCGATTAATCACCAGTTATCAAACTATGTTTCATGGGAACCAGACCCTGGGGCAGCGGCGACAGATGCATTTTCGCTGCATTGGGGGAGATTGTTTATTTATGCATTCCCTCCTTTCTGCCTCATCAGTCAGGTATTAAGGAAAATACAGCAAGACTCTGCATCTGGTATTTTGGTAGTACCCGATTGGCCTACTCAACCATGGTTCCCTGTGATACTCGACATGGTATTAGAACCATGCATCACCATCCGGCATAGACCAAATTTACTGGTTCATCCCGTAACAAGGGAAAGCCACCCATGTCATAACCATATGAACTTATTAATTTGTAGAGTTTAAAAGCCCCTCTACTGCATCTGGGACTGACGGACCGAACAGTGGACATGATTTCAGCGGCCCACAGACAGTCCACCAAAACACAGTGCCTGGTGTACATCAGGAAATGGGAAATGTACTGTCACAACAACAACATCAACCACAGATCAATGAACATCCCGTCTGTTCTGGAATTCCTGGCAGGCCTCCATTACGATGAGGGGCTCAGTTATAGTGCCATCAACTGCGCCAGAAGTGCTCTGTCGACATACCTATGGCAAGCAACAGAGCAGCATTCTGTTGGGACACACCCCCTGGTAACTAAACTCATGAGGGGAATTTTTAATGTCAATCCCCCGAGAACCAGGTACTCCCAAATATGGGATGTGAGCATTGTACTGACCATGCTAAGGGTACAGTGGGCGGCGCGACTCTCGTCAGCAGCGGCCTCTGCAGTCCGTCTGCGTTTTTATTATTTTATGTCTATGTTTTTATGTAGTTTTTGTTATTTTTTGTTGGGGTACGTGTGTGGGGGGGTGGGGGTGGGGTGGGAGGGAGGGGGTAACTTTTAAATCTCTCCCTGCACGGGAGACCCGACATTTTCTTTGTCGGGTCTCCGTTGTCATTGGGGCTGCAACGAGGAGCGGCCTCCAACAGGAAGACCGGGGGCTCTGGTGCCGACTACTCACTTCACCGTCGCGGAGCTGGCCGAGTCCAGAGCGGGTGGAGCGGTGGTGGAGCGCTGCTGCGGCCCGACCCCCGGACATTCGGAGGCTGCAACTGCGGGTCTGGCGGACGGCGGCACCGGGAGCCCGCGGGTCCCTGGAGGGAGACCGCTTTTCAGGGCTCCCGCAACAGCGACTTCTCCCGCCCAAGTTGCGGGGTTGAAGAGCTCCTGGAGCGGGGCCTACATCACCGCCCCGCGCGGCTTGGAATGGCCGCGGGACTCTGCGAGCGCACGCCGGGGGCTCTAACACCAAGAACCCGGTGTGCGACCTTGCATCACCCGGCGTGGCTTTAATGGCCGCGGGACAATTCGCCATCGCCCGCCGGGGGCTTTGACTTTGACTCTGACATCGGGGGGGGAGAGTGCAGTGGAGAGATAAGTTTTTTTGGCCTTCCATCACAGCAATGTGATGGATGTTTATGTAAATTATGTTGTGTCTTGGGTCTATTTGTTTGTAATGTATGGCTGCAGAAACGTCATTTCGTTTGGACCTCAAGGGGTCCAAATGACAAATAAATTGTATCGTATCGTATCGTATCGAACTGGTCTCCAGTTACAGCTCTGTCCCTACAGAAACTGACACTGAAAACAGTCATGCTGATGGCCTTGGTCACGGCACAAAGGGTACAGTCGCTACATAAATTAAGACTGGACAACATGACTTCTTCATCTGGAAACTTAACTTTTCACATCAATGAATTAGTCAAGCAGAACAGGCAGGGGTCAGCAGGCCTAAAAATAGAATTTAGGGCCTACCCGACAGATGATCGTCTCTGTATAGTAAGACACTTACTATTATATATGGAGTATACAAAAATAATCAGATGCAAAGAAATGGCACTTTTAATCAACCACAAACAACCACACAAAAAAGTGACAGTCCAGTCCATCTCGAGATGGCTGAAACAGGTTCTAATAAAGGCTGGAGTGGATACTAACATTATTAAATCTCACTCCACCAGGGCTGCAGCTACATCGGCAGCTATGCAGTTGGATGTTCCAATGGATCAAATCCTCAAGACAGCAGGATGGTCAACGGAGAAAACTTTCCAACGATTTAATCACAAACCAGTAATTAAACCTGGAACATTTGCAGAAACAATTTTAAGTTCTGTAATATAATTTTACCCCATGAATAGGGGCTATAATTTGGTGTTAATAAATTTTTCGTTGATTTCAACGTCAAATTCATGTCTAATAATATTAACGCTATTCTTCCCATAATCATCGAGGCAGATGTGATGCATGGACTCGTTTCCACGGCATTAAATCACAGAGCTTTAAAATCTTCACGTAGTCACTCACGTGACTCCGAAGTAAAATAGTAAGATTAAACGAGAACTTACCAGTTCGAAGTTTGATCGTTATTTTATGACGAGTAACATTGAGGGAATACGTGCACTTCGCTCCCACCCTTGATCATATACTCAACTGGTATCTTCTTCTCTAATCTTACTATGTTTAGTCATTACTGTTATCTGTGATTTCACACCGCTGCTTTGAAGAATGACACGCATGCGTCCTGGCGGGGTTCTTCACGAATACCCTCAACGTTACTCCTCATAAAATAACGATCAAACTTCGAACTGGTAAGTTCTCGTTTAATCTTACTATTTACACTCATTTATTTTTTCAGCTCACCTGTCAGAGGCTCCCACCAATTAGCTGTAGAGAAGCATTCCAATTGAAGAAAGAGATAGAGTAGGAACATATTTTGTATCATGGATCACAGTGTGGAAAGTTTGTTGCATGTTTTATGTTAGGGTGCTGATAGCTTTCGAAATTTGGTTTGAGCCACTTTAGGAGGAAAGAGTAGCAGATGGGAAACTCATTGGAAGATGCAGGCATCTGGTAGCCTTTCCGGGGGATGTGCAGCAGTTCCTCTCTTTGGAACGTGATACTAGCTTCATATAGTCCTGAAAGATCAGCTGAGGACATTTTCCAGCTTTTACAGTATGTAAACTACTTATCTATCCTGTGGGATCTGCATGTTAAACCCATTCTCAGCTCTAAAACCGGTAATAACATTCCCACATTCCATACTTGAATCAGGGACAACTTGTATTGCTTTAGGACACACACATGCAAATGCACGGAGGCGCAGACAGTGAACCACACACACATAAATAGAGATATAGAAGGGTAAGACGAACACATTGAAGGAAGGGGCATAGATAGATATGAAAGACAATACAGCACACGAGAATCTAAAGAGTTAAATATGGATAGATCCAATGGTTTTTAGTGGTTCAATTGTTTATTATTATCCCACACAGAGATACAGTGAAATTCTTGTTCTGCATTCTACCCATTAAATCATCTCATTCATGAGTATTATAGATCCTCCACTGGAATAGCTTGTAGAGAGTTGCCATGATCCAGTGCCATTTAGCACCTTCCAAGTCCCTGAAAAGTCTGTTCCAGGCCCAAATAAATAATACATTTCTTATACTGTATTTCTCACTTTTAAGGGGCTGTCCCACTGCGGCGACCTAATCTGCGAGTTTAGAAGAGTTTGCCCTCGACTCAAACTCACAGCATGGTCGACACGTGGTCCTAGGAGGTCCTATGAGGTCACTGGAACTCTCCTTCATGCTCGAGGGAAGTTCCCGCATGCTCGCGGCCTCAGTTTGGTGAGTAAAAATTGGTCGGCATGGTTCTTTTGAACTCGTAGTGCAGTGGAGTGTGGTCGCTATGTAGTTACAGGCAGTCGAGGGCAGTCGTAGGCAATCTCATTGGTATTTTCAGGAAAACCGACCGGTAATGTAAAACAAAGATCCTATAACGGGGCAAGATAGACCACTCCTGCTAAATGCAATGGGCTGACTTGTAGTACGCAACTGAACGGAACGTGGGCCTTTTTTTCATCCATTTCCGTAACCGGACCCAACCCGACCTGACCCGACTCGCAGTGTAATCAACGTTGCGGGGGAACAGTTTGTGTTAATAAATTAAAATTCTAAAAATGAGAAGATTTTCACCAAAAACCTTTTATTTTTACGAGGATGTTTCCGTAACCGGCTTCCGTCTCCACACTATTATCCTATGGGATCTTTGTTGCGGAGACGGAATCCGGTTATGGAAATAGGGCCTTAAATTACCCATGAATCTGCCCATGACCGTACTACATCTTTTTGTCGAGTGGACTATCTTGCTCGCTATAGGATCTTTGATGTAAAATGCCAGCTAAACTTTATTATAAGTTGTCTGGCTTCTTAAAAGTGTCTCCATTCCTTCTCCTCCCCTTCTTTCCCCTTCTCTCCCCTTCTCTTGTCCTTTCGACTTTTTTTGTTTTTAGTATGTCTAAAAGTGTGTTTTAGTGTGTTTTAGTGTGGGGGACGGTGGCGGGGAATAGGGGGTAACTGTTTTTCAGTCACTTACCTCGGTGGAATGCGGTTTTCTCCTAGTCGCAGTTTCGCCCTCCCTCGCGGCCTAACAGCTTGGATTGGTGCGGCCTCTCCTGGAGCCAGGCCCAGAGCTTCAGCAGCAGGCACAGCGTGGACTTTCCATCGCGGAGCCGGGCGATCCCTTGCCCCGTGGGATCGCCAGTAGAAGTGCTCCGTTTGCTGGCCCGTGGACTATAACATCCTGAAACCGCGATCTGCGGAGCTTCTAGCCACGGGCGCGGCGTGGACTTTCCATCGCTGAGTCTGGAATCCCTCGCGGGGATCGCCGGAGAAGAGCTCCGACCGCCGGCCTGCAGCCTATAACATCGTGAAGCCACAGTCTCCGGTAGGAAACGGCCTCCAAGAGTGTTCCCTCCGTCCCGACGTCAGAGTTTTGAGCATCCCGACCAGAAGACCTTTACATCGGGCCATCCGTAGCCACGACTATGGAGGGTTCATGGCCCTGACCACGGATGAACAAAGGAGGAGGACTGACTAAACGTTATTGCCATCCACCATAGTGAAGAATGTTGATTCCACTGTGGTGGATGTTCATGTTATATTCTATTGTGTATTGTGAAGACTGCAACTACCAGGTTCAGGAATAGTTACTTCCCCTCAGCCATCAGGCTATTAAACCTGGCTCGGACAAAACTCTGATTATTACCAACCACTTTCTGTTATTTGCACTATCAGTTTATTTATTCATGTGTGTATATATTTATATCATGGTATATGGACACATTTATCTGTTTTGTAGTAAATGCCTACTATTTTCTGTGTGCTTAAGCAAAGCAAGAATTTCATTGTCCTATACAGGGACACATGACAATAAACTAACTTGAACTTGAACTTGCTCTTTTTGATTGTGTGGCTCCATGGTAAATCAAATTCTACTGTGCCTTAATTGGTGCATGTGGCAATAAATGTGAACGTGAACTTGAACTTGTAGCTGGGACATGTTGGGCTGAATATCCTGTTTCTAAACTGTATCACTTTATGACTATGACTCTATGATCTTTTTTAATGTTTATTATGGGTTTATTAGATCTAGTCACCAACATTGGAAACAGCAAAGCCACTCCCAACTACATTAACCTTGCACAGTGCTCCTCAGATACATCCGGGGGCTGGTGACTAAATTGAAAAAGCTGTCCTGTACACTGGTCCAACCTCAGTCCAACTTAGCTTTTGATGGTGATTGTTGGAAAGTCACTCACCTGCTGAGACCTCGCTCACAGCCTCTCTCTTTGATCCAAAAGCTTGTCATCTCTTCTTATATCTCTCCCTTTCACTATTGTTTATGTTCCTGTGAGACTTTAAAGGCAAGTTTGCATGTCAGCGTACATCTTTATTCCTATATACATTTCTATCTGGTGAAATTTCCAATCAAGCATCTCCATGATGATGTTCTCTATTCACACATACAAGGGAAATATTCTGTGAACTTCTTAGAGTGCAGTTAGTCTCAGAGCCATTACGCCATATTTACCGGAGAGGATAGCATCAGATAAAGAACAGATTTGCAAAGGAATTTTGCATTACAATTATCGACCTTGTAATTTATAACAGAAGATATGATTCAGACTATGAGTAAATTGTATAACAGGTTGCACAAATGCTGGCATGCACATTTTGCACAAAATTGTCCCCCTCCGTGTTGTGTGATTTTATGATAGATTTGCAAGCTGGGCTATTATCACCAACTCTATACTGCACTTAAGATGAAGCTACTAGACAGTTCAGTTCATTGTGAATGTTTTTCAGATTGAACTGAGTACGACACTCAGTCCTGACTTCCAGGTGCAATACTACGTGAGATTGACTGAAATATTTCTGTAGCTCAGAAATGACTGTCACATTAACAGCACTTGAAGTGTTTATATGTAATTCCTCTGTGTGATATTAGAATAAAGCATGAACTCATTTATTTCCAAATGAGCTGTGCCTCATCTCCCGCCTCACTACACTCAGCATCCCCGCTTCTGCCAGGAAAATCGATGGTGGCTGTTGATGTCAAGATGCTTTGATGGCATGTTCTCCTCTTGTGCCTGGGATGTATAGCAGTGAAGAAAGTGTATGGTATGTTCGCCATCATTGATTGGGGTTTTAGAGTCAGGAAGTCATGTTGCAGCTTTATAGGACTTTGAAAGACACAAATGTAGGAGTAACTCAGTGGTTCAGGCAGCATCTGCGGAGGACTGGATAGGCAAAGAATCACTCTGTGCCTGAACCATTTGAGAACGGCCTCCAAGCACCTCAGGCACATTGGGTTTATAAACGTAATTTTAATATCCTACTTGGATGAATTCAACTTTGACTCCAATTCAAAGTGACCTGAGCACAAAAGAATCCTGGTCCATTATACATAGTCTCATCTAGGAAAGGGCATGGCAATGGGAATCATGATCTAGTTTCCAGTGTTAGTATCAGCTAGCAATCGATGAGAACACTTATCAGATTGTTGGCTTCCCCATGCCATCCTGCTCTGCTCCTGTGGTGTTACCTGTCTCTTGGAGCTAGGAATAATTGTGAAGTGAATGAGCTTTGGTGAAAAATCTGACAGCATCTCGGGAAGTTTCTTTAAAATACTACCTAACGATGAACATGCAAAATCGAGGCTGAGGTAGTTTGATGATCCAAAACACTATTTGTGGAGCTTTAAAAAATGCATTTAACCTTGATCCAGGTCTGCATTGCCCTTTCTTGAAACTTGGAGACACAAGAGACTGCCGATACTAGAATCCAGCAACAAAAAAAACAAAGTGCTGGAGGAACTTAGCGGCTCAGGTAGCATCTGTGGAAGAAATGGACTGGTGGCAGCTCGGGTCGGGACCCTTCTTCAAGACTAGAGTAGAGGGGAGACAACTGGTAGAAAGATGTGAGTGGAAAGGATGGGGCAAGAGCTGGCTAGTCATCGGATCCAGGTAATTGGCAGATGAGTCAAGTAGGGGAGGGGAGGGCAGGATGGGGATGGTGGGATCTGAGAGGGAAGGAAGGTGGGGAGCGAAAGGTAGAACAAGAGGGAGGTCTCACCATTATTTTGTCAGGGAGGTCTGACCAATATGAGACCATGTACAGTGCATTAGATTGGAGGAAGTACAAGTGAATCACTGATTCAGCTGGAAAGAATGTCTCAGTCTCTGTTTGATGACAAGAGAATGGGATGAAACGACAGGGGTGACAAACTCTGCAGCTGCACAGGGAAAATGACATATAATAAAGAACAGTAGGTTGGGATGCAAGCGTAGGAATTCTGAAGGGGGTGATCCTAAATGGAGAGGGGTGTATGTGTCTGATAGTCGAATCTGGTTGGTGCTGGTAGCAATTGATATTGAATTCTCCACCTTTAAGTACCTCACTCTTTCTTTCTGTTTATTCCAGAATTATTTGTCTGCTTTCATTTTGGATCTTTTTTTAAACTTTTTATTTTTGTGTCGTCTAATCTGCTGTTCATGACCCAAGATCCTTTCCATTAGGTTTAGGTTTAGCCTCAAATGGAAGATACTGAGAGCAGAATATAGTTCTCGGCATTGTAGCACAATATGTGGAGTTTGCATGTTCTCCCTGTGGTTTCCCTCTGGGTGCTCCAGTTTCCTCCCACATCTCAAGGAAGTGTGGGGTTGTAGGTTAATTGCCCTCTGTAAATTCGCCCAAGTGTTTAGTGATGAGAAAGTGGGATAACAGAACTAGTGTGAACAGGTAATCACTGATCAGCTTGGATTCAGTGGGCCGAAGGGCCTGTTTCCAAGCTATATCTTTCAATCAATCAATTAATTTCAGATATTCCATTTGTTCCACCTATTAACTCCCTTTCGGCCCGAAACGTCGCCTATTTCCTTCGCTCTATAGATGCTGCTGCACCCGCTGAGTTCCTCCAGCAATTTTGTGTACCTCCCTCCACTCCTTGCTACCTTAAGGCCCTGTCCCACTTTCCCGAGTTACTCACGAACTCTCCCGAGTTTTCCCCTTGATTCGAACTCGGAGAATTACGGTGATAGCCATTCGTCGGTACTCGGGGCTATTTTTTTCACTCGTGGACATTTTTCAACATGTTGAAAAAATATCCCGACTTACCTGATGCCCCGAGTTCTTATGGCTGGCATTACGAGCCGCTACGAAACATCTACGGACTCCTACGGCCTCCTACGTGCTCGTTACCGACATTCCCCGAGTTCAAATCAAGGGGAAAACTCGGGAGCGTTCGTGAGTAACTCGGGAAAGTGGGACAGGGCCTTTAAACTAATTTGTTTTCTCTTATTCCAAGTTCTGATGAAGGATCGGGATCTGAAACCAATTTTTTCTTTTTCCACAGATGCTGCCGGACAATACAGCCAAGCGCTTTACTGGTGATCAGAAAAGGCCAAAGCTCTAGCAACTGAGGGATTCCTTACAGACTGTGGTCCTGATCTCCCATCTACCTCTTGGAGTCCTTTGAATTATCTTTAATCGGACTTTGTGGGACTTCAGTGTCACATCTTGCACTAAATGTTGTACTCTTTATCTGTGCCCTGTGGAAGGCTTGATTATATTCATCTATACTCTTCTTTGACTAGATAACAGGCAAACAAAAGCTTTTCACTGTACATGTGACAGTAATAAACTAAACTTAAAAAGTAACATTTCTTGTAATAATAATTTGTTCAAGAAATTTAATTTTTTTAAAAATTTATAATTCAGAATAAATAAATAAAATCCATGGACATGGTTTGGTGGTAAAAGTCAGGCCCTCTCATAGATGAACTGAGGACAAGTCTAATTTCAATTTTAGAGGCCCCCAAATCAAGATCAAACAGAGGCCCCCAAATCAAGATCCGTTTGAAGCAGACAGGCATGAGGCCCATGCCAAATGGCCCTTTGCCCCCCCCCCCCCCCCCCCCTCTGATAGGGCCTGGTAAGGCTAGGTTACGCATTAAAACTAGGCATGATTTGGTGACTCAAGGTACTGCAGATGCTGTAATATTGTGCAAAACACCAAGTATTGGAGCAATTAAGCGGCCAGGCAGCATCTGTGGAGGTAATGGACAGACAACGTTTTGGATCGGGACCCTTCTTCAGACTAATTAATCTGCACATTGAGTTCTTCCAGAACGTTTGTGTTATAGCCATTATTTGACGTGGTGTTTCCCTGTGAAATACTGCTGTTCTTTCAATTAATCCTCCCCATCGGCTGGGTAAATGGTCACATCACAGAACAAACCGCTAGAGAGGGAGCAAAATACCATGTGCAGGGGGAACTCAAGGGGCCAGTCAGCATCTGCGGTGGGAGAATTGACAGACAACGTTTCAGGTGGGGACCTTTCTTCGGACTGAAGCTCAGACTCAGACTCTTCAGACTCACGCACTACATGATTTTATGAACCCCAGTCAGGTCGCTCTGGAAGGGAAATGGCATGGATGCCGTTGGCCTTTTCGCCAAAATATGGCGACGGGTGCAATAATTTCATTGTGCAATGCATACTTGACATTAAAGAACCATTGAACCATTATAAGGAATCGCTCAATCTCGACTGGGGTTGAAATTCAGTCAGCATCTATTTCAACAGAGGATCAAATGCAATCCACACTGCAGCTCCCTAGATTTCATCCGGCGTAATCATCAAGATAAGATCTGATTTATTCTAACCTTTGTCGTATTCAAATCAGATTGTTCATTCCGGTAGTTCTTAGCATGCCCGGGCTGGTGGGTCCCAGCCTTTCCAATTTTACGAAGTTCTGAGCAGACGAAAATATATCAGATGGCCTTTCATGTTGGAAGATCTTTCACAGCTATTCACAGGACAAAAAAAACACTTAAACTCAACACAAAAAAACCTCTTTATCACAGAAAGAGAATCAGATTAACAACACGAGATCTCAAACCACCAATATCAAGGGACAAGGCAGGACGGGAGATGGCGAGTCTACCTTTAGTGTTTGCTTTCCACGTTAAACAAGAAGACTGAAATCTATTAAACGAGATCAAGTTGAAGTTAGGATGGGTGCAAATCCAAAATAACGAGGTGAGTGAAAGAGGCCGAATATGCAGCTATAGAATGGGATTAAAAATCGAACAATTGTTTCAAAACCACTAAATTTCTCCAGATTCCAACACCTCTAACACCAAACGAGAAAGAGTGAAATTGTGATGAATCCACGGTGTCCATGTGGGTCCAAAGAGCTTAATAACGACTCGGCGACAGAAAGATTATTTTTTTGCTTCAACCCCCGTGGGTCTCTTTGGCGAAGTATTGTGTGTGTTCAGGGTTAGACGTGGAGTAGAATGACCACATTTAAAAGACATTGTATTTTCCAGACAAGAAAAAATCAAGTGACAAGTGACGGGCAACTTTTAGGGGAGGGGGGGGGGGGGGGTCGTGTGTGGGTTTAGAAACACACGGGTTTAAAGGTCGGACACTTATTTCAAAGGGTGCAGCAGGAATAATGGGCCGAAAGTCCTCCTCTGCGCCGTTGAGTTGTACCGCTGGAACTAATGGAGGAAAATCCGGTCACCGAGACCATTTCACATCGTCTATGCTATAAATTTAATGTTGTGTAGCGCCGCGCCCGTCATCGTCCAGACGACAGAGGTGCTAATTGTGTCTTTTAAATAGATAAATATTTGAAACGTTTGAGTAATTGAGGGCTATGGGGATATGGCACAGAGGTGGAGGCCAGCATAGACCAGTCATGATCATACTGGATGTCAGGGCAGGTTTGAGGGGCCGAGTGGCCTATTTCTGCTCATATTTCCTTGTGTTTTATTGCGGGGCGGCGAGATCACCTGGGCTGCACTGGGCCAGGTTAACAATTTAGTAAAACGAGCAGAGATTTCTCCACCTCGGGACTGACTGGTAACCCCGATACGACTTTGCTCATGTCTACAGTAACAATAGCAGGTGTAGGCCTCATATTTTTAAACAAGGTAATTATAAGTCAAGGACAAGCAATTGTCGACGATAGCTCACTGTTGAGTAAGAGGGGTGGATTGAAACTCGTGAGATGCGGAACTGTGTTGGCAGGATAGATGTGGTGAGGATTTTTCTCGTAGGAGAATCGAGAAGCGGGGATCATTGCTCAAATATAAAGACAGCACCCCCCCCCCCCCCCCCCCCCCCTAAAACAGAGGCTAGGCCATTTTCTTCTCTCTCAACGCCTGGGACATTTTGGGACTCTCTTCTCCAAGTGAGAGTGGAAGCAAAACCTTTCAATATTTTTCATGGCAGAGATGGACAAACCCTCGTTCAGCCAAGAGGGCGAACACTTATCGTGGGAATACGGGAACGCGGTGTAGAGGTTACAGTCAATTCAGCCTTAATCTCATTGATTGCTCAGAAGACACAAGTAACTACAGACGCTGGAATCTTAAGCAAAACACAAAGTGCTGGAATTACTCCAACCTTTGTGTTTTGAACGCTGAGAAGCTTTGAGCGGTTGACTTTGTGTTGAACTGTCTACTCCAGCTCTTGTACGCTTGTACTGACTAATTAAATTGAAGGTCGATATTTTATGACAACTCCACCATCTTTGTTCTCCGATCCTGCAAAAACTAACCAACCAATATTCAGGTTTAATTATAAGGATAAAATAACGTAACACTCAAACACTAAGCCGTGCGCTGTTACCTTTATGATATACGGCCTCTGTTGTTGAAGTAAATTAATCTTCCGTCAATGTCGTTTCGAATTTTAGCACTTATACAGTTAAAGATTTCTGTTTCAATTTTATTTCGCGAAAAAAAATCACTCATATTAGTTGATTATTTGAAGATGTCGCCGCATTTAAAAGTAGCCACAACGCAAACGTATACAGACTACTGTCATTGACACATACATTAATACAGTCATATTTACACAGACGTGTAGAAATATACACGTACTGACACATAGGTAAAGCAAACAGATATATATATAAGAAGGTACACAAAATTGCTGGGGAAACTCAGCGGGTGCAGCAGCATCTATGGAACGAAGGAAATAGGCGACGTTTCGGGCCGAAACCCTTCTTCAGCCACAGATATAGAGGTACATACATTAAAGCCACGCCTGCAGGCACACACACTCGCATACTAAACCGATAACGTACAAACATACGATCCCCACATATATAGGAATAAACAATGGCACAAATACATAATCACAATATGTTCACGGGATTCTGTTCACAGCCGTGCCGAAATATTGATGTAAATAATTTTATTGGGAGATAACACAGATGTCCCAGCGAGGCGGAGTCTGGCCCGAAATTATAACTTTCTCGTTGTTTGATTGGAATGATTGCTGAGTGTTTGCCACCAAGTATTCATTTACGCCGTTAAAAAATGGAATACATTGACATATACAATGACATGTGTTTTTCGTGATTGGTTTTGTCTGATTTGCTGGAAATGCAAATTACCACAACACCACAGTATTCTCGCTTGTGGTACAGTGTCTCGCTTGTGGTACAGTGTCTCTAAGACAGATCGGTGTCACAATGTCGACGAAATGTCTGTGTGAACCTAAGATAGACACAAAGCGCTGGAGTAACTCAGCGGATCAGGCAGCATCTTTGGAGAAAAAGGATGGGTGACGTTTCGGGTCGGGACCCTTCTTCAGACTCTGGGTACCTGGTCAGTGGTGAGATGTGTACCTCAAGCCGGTGTACTTACTGTCTCAGTGTTTCTAAATAGAATCACTGAATCGCGAGTCATCGGCCATCTGGCGAAAAAATGTTCAAAGAAGTGCATGTTTGCTTCGCGCACTCAGAGCTAATGTTTAGGAATTTAATTTAAATATCGTGCTGGCTATTTTGTTTTATGGAACGTATGCTCGAAAGAAGGGGGGTTCCTAATCCGAAACTTAGCCTGCCCATTCCCTCCACATATATTGTCTGGCCCACTGAGTTCCTCCAGCACTTTGTATTTCGCTCAAGATTCCAGCATCTGCAGTTCCTTGTAGCTCTCATAATTTTATTTATGCCCATAAAACGCGAGTTTCAATTTGTAACGAACATAGCTCGGCCTGGCTCTTTATTGAATATTGGAACCACAGCAAGATTGGAGACAATGGATTGACGTTTGTCTGCCTTTAGAATATTGTTTAGGTTTTATCATTAGTATTTCAGCCTTAATATTCATTGGATATGAATACCTTCTGTGTTGTAGTTCGATGGGTCCAAACAGCCTTCTTCTGCGATGTGGTTCTGTGATTCTTGTCAGTAGTTCCATAATCACAATTTCTCACCCAAGTGTCTACTTTCTGCGCTGTTCTCAGATGTGCCGACAAATTTGCAATCTGAAAAATAGAGTTTTCACTCCCCATTGGAATAGCAGCTTCACTTTTGCACAATCATTGTCAGATAGGAAAAAAACATATCTGAAGGAGAAAATATTACAGGGAATATAGAGAAGACTAGTGTATGGATTGGCTCGTTCAATGAACCGGCTCAGACACACATAAAAAAAACCTGCTCTGTGCAATCCCGATTCAAACTAATTTTTTTAATACTGCTTCAGTTATAACATTGAGTGTATATTACCCCGCGTAGCACCGCAATGTTTATTGGGCAGCTATGAGGCAATATGAATTGAATGTTGCCTCGCGGTTCCAGACTCACCATATTTTGACTTTAACACATGCAATGAGTTACATAGAACATTGAATACAGGAACAGGCCCTTCGGCCCGCAGTGTCTGTGCAGAACATGATGGCAAGTTAAACAAATCTCCACTAACTGCACGCGATCCATATCCCTCCATTCTCTGCATATCCACGTACGCTACCTAAAAGCGTTTTAAACGCCACTATCACAAACACCCCCATCATCGTCGTTGGCAGCGTGTTCCAGGAACCCACGTAAAAAAAACTTACCCCAAATCTCTCGTTTAAATTTTGCCCTCTCACCTTAAGGCTAAAAAGGTTTGTTTTTTTTAAATTGTTGCACGCAATTCAATCCCATAATCTCCTTACTTTGGAGAGCGGACAGTGAAAGTAGTTTTTGTTAACACTGGAATGTATTTGACATGTGAACATATTGGACAAAGCAATCACAGCGTGAGTGCGCGCATACACCTTGCAAGTCAGAGCTGAAGATTACTCTTTCCGGTCTCTGATCAGCGATTCATTCAAGCACTTGTAACTTCAAAAGCTACCAATACTGGAATCGGAAAGGAATTCTACGTTTAGCATGATATGATTTAATGTGGAAAAACTCAATGTAAGTGGACAGAAAGCATGAAGTAAGTACTCTGCGTCTTGGAGACAGGCAGAGTGAAGGTGTCAGGTCAATAACTTTCCCCGGGGAACCGAGAAAAGTTAGAAATCACAGTCGCGGAGATGAAGAGAAGTCTGCGGTAAATCGGAGAGAGAGTGGATGTAATAATAATAATAATGGATGATACAAGGAATTGCAGATGCTGGACTCTTGATCAAAACACAAAGTGCTGGAGAAACTCAGCGGGTCATGCAGCACCTATGGAGGGAATGGACAGACGACTTTTCGGGTCGGGTCAAAGGAGAATAAACTGGAGATTCAAGAAACTAGTTGCTGGAATCCCGAACACAACAAAGTGCTGGATGATAGACACAAAATGCTGGAGCAACTCAACGGAACAGGCAGCATCTCTGGAGAGGGAAGGAATGTTTGACGTTTCGGGTAGAGACCCTTCATCAGCACCACGACGTTTCGGATGGGAACAATTCTTCCGAATAAAGTAGAACAGGGTGGAAATATGAGATGCAAAAACAATTGCGACTGCGGAGAATGGAAAATAAATAGAAATACTCAGCAGGCCAGGCAGCATCTGTGCAAAGCAGAGTTGGTGTACTGTTGATGACCTGTTATCACAGCTTGTATCATAGCTATGACCCTGACTGGAAACATCGGTGATCTGAAATTCTGTGGGAAAGAACTGCAGATGCTGGTATATACCGAGGTGATCTTTAGTGATCTGAAATCGTCGAATTCAATATTAAGCTATTAACAAACCTTCGACACAATCTCAGCCGGTATCGCCAACGCCACCACTTGTGCTATCCAACTACTCTTCCCCTCCACCACATCCTTTCCGCCCTACCACTTTCTTTCAACTTTATTTGATTTCCAACCTTTTCTAATCATGTATAAAACGTTCATCGTCAACGTTAAGTCTGCTCCGCTCACCATTTCTGCTGCCTGACCTGTTGGATTGCTCCAGCATTTTCTACTTTTTTTACCTGCAGAGCACCGGAATGTGGACATGATTCGGTCTGTGGATGCTCATCTAGTTTACTGTCAGTTGGGAAAGTATTTGGGAGTTTGCTGGAGTTGGTGCCGGGATAGGGGCTTCCTGGTTTGGGAGCCTTGAGGGTTGGAGCCATCACTGTCAACCCGGGGCGACACCTCGTGGCGTTTGTTGGACATGGCAACGTGCTGCGGTGGTTAGTTCAGCGTTGAATATCTCCACCCCAGCAAGGGTTATCCCGCAGGTCTGCATTTGTTGAGCGGACCACTTCTTCACCGAATATTTTATGACACACATTTAAATCGAGGGAACAAATTGTTTACGGAGTAATTTTGAACAGCGAACTTGTGCACTTTAATCTTAATTCCCACTTGTCTGTCAGGATGCAATCACAGTGAATGCCCCATTCCAAAGGACGTGGTGAGGGGTGGGCGAGAGATTCGGAATAGAGCCTTCCTTCGTCTCAGTCAAGCTTGTCACGACTTTTAAAATGCTTTATAAATATCCCACCCTGACAGTAATACCCCCAAACAACTATTTTAAATGTTTATCCAATTCGCATTAATACCAGCGCCGTTTCCCTGTGTTGTTTAATTAGTGTCAGCGGGTATTTATGTATTTAATGAATGTGACAGGGACTGTACATAAAACTGTACTGGATCAGGTCACTGTAACCTGCCGCTGCACCTGCGTTACTCATAATGCAAACACAGCTAATACAAAGCAATTATCGCACAAACACTATCAAACCACATACACATATGTACAGTAAATAAATCCGATACATCATTATCCCAAACATTTTTTGGTCGTTAAAGCAGGACAACAACGACCCAGGAAATTAAAACATTTTAAACAGCTGCAGATTATGGCAATCTGGAAAGGGACCAGACAAATGTTGGAAACTTTGGTATTTTGGGGTATTTTTAAAGCAACGATTGACGGGTTCATGATTAGTAAGGTCGTCAAGTGTTATGGAGAGAAGGCAAGAGAAAGGAGATAAGAGCGAAAATAGATTAGCCATGTTCGGAAGGCGGAGCTGACTCCATAGGACTAATACTGCCCCTATGTCTTATGATCTTATGAAACACTGGGCAGGTCAGGCAGCAAGTTAAAGCTGTGAAATGTGGGACAGAGTTTTGAGAAATGCCCAGAAGATCAGTTAGTGTTCGTGAACAGAGTAACACTGGGTTAACATTACAGATGAATAACATACAGCAGAAGTAACCAGCTCTGAAACAAACAGGCAAAACATCTAGATATTACTAAAACTCTCATCTTGTTTGTTAGTATGTCTGTGAGTCTGTCTGTGTGTCTATAGTCTGATCCTGAAACTACGCCAAAACAGTACACGATAACGCTATAATTTTTGGCCCACCTTACTCACCATTGTCCTGTGGTATGTTGTATCAAGTTTTGTTCAGATTGATGGTATATTCTACGTTATTCACATTTTAAAACTTTACTAAAACCTCACTTTGACCAAAATCTCTTCCATCTGCACTGGCAGTTAGCAGCGAATGACGTCGCAATGGGATCTCGTTTACATAAACTGCCCATCAGCAGTGTTCCACCCCACAATGACATCACAATGGCATCTCATTTACATTTAAAAAAAAACTCAGTTAAAACAAAAACTGCCTGTCAGCAATGTTCCACCCCACAATGATAACACAAAGGGATATTTTTTAAAGTTTAAAAATATGTTTTCAAAAACACAGCAGCTTCCACCTCACAATGATGTCAAGGAGGGTAGGGACGGGAGAGGGGTTATGGAGGCATGGCAGGGTGCATTTGGGGAGAGTTGCCGTGACTCGCGTCACAAAGGGGATCTCTGGCATCACAGCGGGAACCTGTCAGCCGTGCCTGCGCAGTTGGGGGCTATGGGTGAGTGGTGGAATATTGCGTCGGGGGACCAGTTCTTGTTGGAGATAATCATGGTCTGAATCTTTGTGATGTAAATGTTACCTGCCTCTTATCAACCTATACACATTGCTGTATGTAGGCATAGGCTGTTTGTCTACCAGCTAGTCAAACAAAACTGAGTACTGTGGATGCATCAAAGAACATCATCATTTTTATTGATAGATAGAGAGATACAGTAAGGAATCAGGACCTTTGGCCCACAAAGTCCACACTGACCATTAATCACCCATGTACACTAATCTGGCACTAATTTAATCCAACTTTATTCTCTCCATGTAGTTATCGTCCCCCCAGATTCTACCACTCACCTACACACAAGGGACAATTTACAGAGGCAAATTAGCCTACCAACTGGCGGGTCTTTAGAATGTGAGAGGAAACCGGAGCACCAAGAGCAAACCCAGGAGGTCATAGGGAGAACGTGCAAACTCCACACATACAGCACCCAAGGACAGGATTGAACCCGGCTCTCTGGTGCTGCAAGGCAGCACCTCCACCACTGTGCAATCTGCTAAATGGGAGCAAGGATAACAATGAGGCAATAATGACAAATGGGTTAAGTGTATTGTCCTGAGGATCTCTTGCCGACATGGTGAGATTGACTGACCAACAACCTTACATTATGGTGGATATGACTCCCGCCAGTGAGTGTATTTTCCTTGACTCGTGATCTTCAATTATATTGGACTTTTTGATGCTACACTGTGTTATGTCATGTCTTGATGACACATCTGCAATTCAGTTCAAGTTCAAGTTCAAGTTCAAGTGAGTTTATTGTCATGTTTATTGTCTTTGTCTTTGGTCCAATGCAACGTTGTATTGATGTCTAGAGCAATGAGGTGCTAGAAAACACCAAACTGAGCATCACTGAGCAGTTTATCTTGAAAAAAGAGTGACGATAGGATTGTCAAGAGCACATTGCTGACAATTGAAATTGACCACTGATAGGCCAATAATTAGATTGCGGATTGGACAGGTTTTGTCAATTTTATGCTTTATCCATTAGATGACAGAGTTGCAGGTCGTTCTCGAATGTGAGCCTTCACCACTGTTGTCAGGAATGATCACTTTTGCTCCTTCTGGCATACTAAACCATTTCTTACGTAGAGTGTCTCGAAATGGCCAAAGATTGGCTTCTCTGATGATGTGAACATGTGTATGTGAACATATCACCATAATTGCAAATACTTACATGAATGTAACCATACTTGCATTATTATACACAGCAAGTATTACAAATAATTAACCTGATACACAGGTACACAAATGTCGTACATATGTAACCTATGGATGTACATGTATCCATACATCATTATGGTGGAAGTCAAAAAGATCGTAGGTTCAATATACATGATCAGGTTTGTGTTCTCAGCCCCCCTTACAATGCAAACAAATGGGAGGTGGGAACAGTAGTTGATGTATGTGGTATCAGGAGGTACTTGGTAGAAATTGGAGGATGTGTTAGAAGTGTGCACATAACCATATGATCCCAGCAAGGAATGAACCAGTACAAGAGCAAAGCATAGATGAAGAAGCAGATCTGTCAGACTTTGGTATTATTCCAAGTTCAGATGTAAGAGCAGAATCTCCAAAGAAAGTAGAGACAAAGGTAAATGATCCTGAACATGACTCACCTTTAGAACCACAACCTGACACTCCCCCTAAACCACTCAGGAGATCGGAAAGTGTGCGTAAACCAGTCGTCAGGTTAAATTTATAAAATTACTCTTGTTTGTCTAATTTACTCTCAGAATTATACTACTGGTAGTCTTTACTCTCAGAGTTATACTAATTACCACTGTGGCAATAAACAGTATAATTATCAACATCTTCATGAGACATTGTAGATAGTAATACAGTTGATGGACATGTTGCAGAGGTCTCATGGTATATATACGTAGCAAACCTTCATCATGCTTTCTCAACCTGATGAATATGGTAGAATCAGGAGAATAATCACTGTTAGAAACTTTATGTTTTTGGATGGGAACTATCCAATACTCAGAAATGAAGACCTCACCTGTCTCGTACGCATCTATCTAACACAGCTTTTCCATCTCTCATCTATATAATGGAGAAACAAGGAACTACAGATGCTGGTTTTCAAAAAAAAAAGACACGAAGTGCTGGAGTAAATCAGCGGGCCAGACAGCATCTCAGGAGAATGTCAATAGGTGATGTTTCGGATCGGGACCCATCTTCAGGCGGATGGATTGTGGTGGTGGGATGGGGGGACAAAGGCTAGAGATGAAAAGAAAGAAGGTGTGAGACAAAAGGATTGGATTGTTGCAAATTGTGAAGCTAGAGGAGACAATGTAGGTGGTAGGTGAGGGGAAGAAACAGGTGTGAGTCCAGGTGGGGCACAGGGGTGGAAAAAAGGGGTGGGGGTAGAAGGAGGGGTGGTTGTAGTTACCTAAAATTGGAGAATTTAATGTTGATACTGTTGGGTTGTAAGCTACCCAAACAGGCATGAGGTGCTGTTCCTACAGTTTACACGTGGCTTCTAGCAAAGTAGACGCCAAGGGCAAAAAGGTAAATGTGGGAACGGGGAGAGGAGTTAAAATGCTTAGCAACCGAGAGATCCAGGAGGCCTCTAGTGTGTAGAAACATAGAAACATAGAAGCATAGAAATTAGGTGCAGGAGTAGGCCATTCGGCCCTTCGAGCCTGCACCGCCATTCAATATGATCATGGCTGATCATCCAACTCAGTATCCCGTACCTGCCTTCTCTCCATACCCTCTGATCCCCTTAGCCACAAGGGCCACATCTAACTCCCTCTTAAATATAGCCAATGAACTGGCCTCGACTACCCTCTGTGGCAGGGAGTTCCAGAGATTCACCACTCTCTGTGTGAAAAAAGTTCTTCTCATCTCGGTTTTAAAGGATTTCCCACTTATCCTTAAGCTGTGACCCCTTGTCCTGGACTTCCCCAACATCGGGAGCAATCTTCCTGCATCTAGCCTGTCCAACCCCTTAAGAATTTTGTAAGTTTCTATAAGATCCCCTCTCAATCTCCTAAATTCTAGAGAGTATAAACCAAGTCTATCCAGTCTTTCTTCATAAGACAGTCCTGACATCCCAGGAATCAGTCTGGTGAACCTTCTCTGCACTCCCTCTATGGCAATAATGTCCTTCCTCAGATTTGGAGAGTGGATGTGAAAGTGGGATAAGATAGAACGGGTGATCGATGGTCAGTGTGGACTTATTGGGCTGAAGGGCTTGTTTCCATGCTCTACCTTTCAATCAATTAACCTTCCTACATGCAGATGCAGTCTGCCCTGCTGAGTTTTTAGCATTTTCTGTATCTCATATTAGCTTATAGGACAGTCGCCTGTGAAATGCAAAATGTGGTGATCTTAGTTTAGCTTAGTTTTAGTTTAGAGATACAGCGTGGAAACAGGCCCTTCAACACATTGAGTCCACGCTGACCACTGATTACTCATACACTAGTTCTATGTTAACCCAGTTTCACATGTTACACAATGGGGGCAATTTGCAGAGGACAATGAACCCACAATCGTTCACGTCTTTGAAATGCGGGAGGAAACCGGAACACCCGTTGAAAACCTACACAGTCACAGGAAGAACGTATAGACATAGACATAGACATAGAAAATAGGCGCAGGAGTAGGCCATTCGGCCCTTCGAGCCTGCACCGCCATTCAATATGATCATGGCTGATCATCCAACTCAGTATCCTGTACCTGCCTTCTCTCCATACCCCCTGATCCCTTTAGCCACAAGGGCCATATCAAACTCCCTCTTAAATATAGCCAATGAACTGGCCTCAACTACATTCTGTGGCAGAGAATTCCAGAGATTCACCACTCTCTGTGTAAAAAAATGTTTTTCTCATCTCAGTCCTAAAAGATTTCCCCTTTATCCTTAAACTGTGACCCCTTGTTCTGGATTTCCCCAACATCGGGAACAATCTTCCTGCATCTAGCCTGTCCAACCCCTGTATAACCCCTGTGCAGGCAGTACCTGTAGCCAGGATCGAACCTGGGTCTATGACGCTGCGTTAGCAACTGTACCGCTGCTCCACCATGCAGCCAGGCATGGGCCACCCTTCAAGATGTTAACATCAGTGACCTATTAGACATCGAAGATCACAGCAAATGAAACGAATCCTGATAGTGGTAGCTTGCTGCAGAATTCATGGTGTAGGAATAATCTTGACAACCTATCACTGAATCAAGAGGTTTTGCTTTATGGGTGATCTTATCAGAGGAAAGATACATAACGGACAGGCAAGACCAGAATTTCATGTCAACGGCTTCTAATGGGAGAGCAATTAATAGCAGGGTACACAAGGCAAGGATGCAATTGGAGAAGATGCCTCTTAGGACTGGAGAAATTTTTGAAAGAAAAGTGGTCATGGACAGAAAGGAGTTAAAATCTAAGACCCAACAGAATATTGGCAGCAGCGATGGTTGAATGATTCCCTCCTCCTCTCCCACAGAGCTGCAGAGACTGTGGCAACAGACGCACAGATGGGTGACCTTGCGGTTTAACTGAGACCACCACCTCGAGACTCAACAGCACCATTGTTTACAATCACATAAAAGTCTCTTGGAACAGACAACAGTACAGCACATTAACAGGTCCTTCAGCCCACAATGTCCACGCCAAACATGTTGCCCAGTTAAATTAATCTCCTCTGCCTGCACTCATTCCATATTTCACCATTCCTGGCATGAAGAGTAAGCAGGGCAAGTTGGTGATCTGCCAACGAGTGAGCAGGAATTGAAGTATTGTGTGCAGTTCTGGTCGTCCCATCGCTGGAAGGGTGTGGAGGTTTTGGGGAGGGTGGACAAGAGCTTTACCGAAATGTTGCCTGGGTTAGAGGATATTTTCTATATGGGGAGGTTGGACAAACTGGGATTGTTTTACCTGGTACAGCAGAAGGGAGATCTGATAGAACAAGATAAAAATTATTAGAGGTATAGATAGGTCAGAACATATTTCCCAAGGTGGAAATGTAAAAAACTAGAGGACATAGGTTTAAGGTGAGAAGGGAAAAGTTTAAAGGAGATGTGCGGGAGCAAGTTTTTTATACAGAGGGTGGTGGGTGCCTGGAACACGCTGCTAGAGGTGGTGAAGGAGGCGGGAATGCGAGTGGCATTTAAGAGGCTTTTAGATAGGAATATGTATATGGAGGGAATGGAAAGATAGTGATCACATGTTTCCATGCTGTATCTCTAAACTAAACATGCAGGCAGAGTAGATTAGTTTAGCTTGTAAATGGATATTGTGGGCCGTCGGGCTTGTTCCCGTATTGTACTATTCTATGTGATAAGATGAGAGTTCAAAGTGAATTTTAAAAAGGGACGCGACCTCTCATTGTATGTCTTCCATCAGAGCTGGGGAAATATATTTTTAATTTAGAAATTCTCCCTTCCTCCTGATATAGAGTGATGACTTGCACCTTGGCCCTTTTAAGATGGTTAAACTGCATGGTTCAGTGTCCTCACTCCTCACTCCCCACCGGTAAAGAAAAGCCTAGCCGAGAAATGCCAGTGAAGGTTTCCAAACAACCACCTGTGTAAGGAGGAAATTCCATTATTAAATGAAACCTTGTTACCTGGACCTCATTGTGTGCCAGTGAAGCCTACGCCTTGACGAATTTGACCATCAGGTGGACTGTTCCTTCAGACTAACGAAGAGGTCTCAACCCGAAAAGTCACCTGTTCCTTTTGTCCAAAGGTGCTGACTGACCAGCTGAGTTACTCCAGCATTTTGCGTCTATCTTCTGTTCAAACAGAGTTTGTCGATCAAACGAGCCTTGCAGGATTGAAAGCTGGTGAGCCACAGGTCAGGAGAGAGTTCTTCGGCAGGGCTGTCTGTTACGTGGCAAACCTTGAGTTTTTGGTTTTTCGCACAACATATAGTAAATGGCTCCTTCCATTTTGTAGCAATTTATAATGAGAAAAAATTTGAGACTACTGCAGATGAAGGACAAGGAAAACTTTCCTTTAGTCAGGAGAAGATTGTATGTAAATGTTAACACCATTAGTCTAAGTGTGCAAATACTTAACTTTTGTTATTGATTTCATGCCAGTGATTGTTAATATTCTGCTGCTACCAGGAGGCTAGGAGTTCAGTACTTATTGTTATTTATTCTATAAGAGGGAAAATGTCATACGCCAGCACTAATCCTTGGTGACATGGCGTCACTGTGGCTACAGACCTGCAGTCATTTGTCCCCACTTGAGACACACGTCTGGGAACATGGCCCAATGTCATAGCGACAAGGATAATTTGCAATAAGGATAAAATCTGATTAGTCACCAGACGCTAAATGGCAGCCTTTTCTACTTTCTGGGTTTTAGTTTGCATTCATATCCAGCTCACAGTTCAGATAGAACAGATCAGAAGTGCTTGTTTTGCAGTTTCCATACCCACTCCTCGAGGCAGTTAAAGTTTAGATTGATGAACCCAATTCGCTTCTAGCTGACATTTTATGCCACATTGATCAACAGTCTGGTTAACCCAAAATCTTCCTCAGCAGAGTAGAAATAGAAACAGGAGATTCAGCCCATCAGGCACAAGCTGCTTGTTTGAAAGAGCTCGACATATTTTGCCAACACTAAGCATCGGTGTTGCTATGACATTCCCTTTTTCAAGAATATACCCAATTATTCTTTGATAAATGCTAATGAATCTGCAACAATCTACGCTTTTCCGTCAGGTTATATTATTGCATTTACTTATTTTGTGTGCATATCTGCAACCAGATTTAACCGTTTGAGAGCAAGTCAGTGACATTTGTAGTCAATGCATTTAAAGTTGCAAGGCAATTATTACACCCTGCAATATTTCCTTGGTAAATTTCACTATCCTGGTGCTGTAAGCTTATGCGTGTAATATGTATCTCATAATCATTGTAGATAATTATTGTAGTCAGGATAATTATTATCTTATCCAATAGAGCAAGATAATAAACCTGGAGAACAGTCACTGTACTATATATAGGATAAAGCATTAGACATTGAATGAATATGTGCGAGATTGCAGATGCTGGAATCTTGAGCAAAGTACTCATCAGGCCAGGCAGCATCTGTGAAGGAAATGGACAGACAGAATTACAGCTTGGGACCTTACTTCAGACTGATGGAGTTGAGCATAGAAAGCTGGCAAAGAGCAATCAGGAGAAGGGGTGAAGCAGGAACTGGGAGGTGATAGATAGATAGGGACGAGGAGGGGTGATTGGCAGATGGGTGGAGATAGCGACAAAGACCAGAGGTGAAATGGAGACAAAAACGTATCAGATAAGGAAAGAACAGGGTGAGTGAAATGTAAAGGCAGAGGGTGGGATAGTGGGTGAGAGGGGACAGGATGGTGGGGGAAGAGGGGGATCAAAGGGAAATGGTGAACTGGGGAGGGATAGGAGATGAACGGAAGGTGGAGGGGAAAGGAACAGGATGAACAGAGGCAGTGGGGAAAAGGTGTGTGCATGGGGTGGGAGAAAGATACAAAACAGAGGTGGTCAGAGATGATCTGAAATTGGAGAATTCAGTGCTCATGTGTTTGGCTACCCAAGACGAATGTGAGGTGTTGTTCCTTCTGTTTGCGTGTGGCCTCACCAAAATAAAAGTCACTATGCATTGTGTGGTCCTGATGATTGACAGTTGCTTGTAATGATCTGTTTACCGATTAAATACAGTTTTTGCTTTTTACATTGGATGCTTTTTCAAAAATAGTGAGATACTGTATTGACAGAGATTACATTGTTTGAGGTATTTCTGATGAATGGATTGTGAAGCACGAGTTAATTCAAGGAAATACTTATAACATAAATATTTAAAATAAATACAAAATGGTTAATTATCTTTTGATTAAAGCAGAGCAAAATATAACTACCATCATATCCTGATGCCGCTTCCTTTGACTGAATCTGACGAGATATACATTATTTTAGATTCACATTATAGAGTTCACCTCTGTACCCAAATCCTTATGGCACGGTGGCAAAGCTGGTAAACCTGCTGCCCCTCTGACCCAGTTTCCATCCTGACCTCAGGAGCTGTATGTGTGGAGTTTGCATGTTCTCCCGCCCTCCTGGGCTTTCTCCCTAACTCACATCAAAGATATGTGAGTTTAAAGGTTATTTGAGCTCTGTAAATTGCCCCTAGTGTGCAGGGAGTGGATGACTAAGTGGAATAGCATATCGTGATGGGGGGATTGATGGTTAGGGTGGACTCGGTGTGCTGAAGGGCCTGTTTCCGTGCTGTATCTTTCACTCAATTCAATTAATCAATCCAGGAATTTGGCATGAATTGCTGCCCTGAAATACTTTGCTAAATTACTTTGCTGTGCATCAAATACATATCTTCTGGAAGTTCTACTATTTGATGAGTTCATTTTAGGCATGAATTTCAGGCGATATTACTCCTCAGGTATATGTGCATCACATTCAAGAACATTCAGAGAGCTATGTATTTATACAAGAACATTTATTGTATTAATCAATGGCATTTTCAAATTAATTGAACACAGTTTAGAGCCACTTGGTACATTTTGAGAGAGCGGCTGTTGCCAAACAGAGCAGTGTGGCCCGGCCAATTTATACACAATAAGGATCACACAAACACAATTAGATAAGTGGAGACACAAGGACCTGACGATGCTGGAATCTAGAGGGAAACACAAAGAGTTGGAGTAACTCAGCGGGTTAGGCTGTATCTGGGGAGAGGATGCTCCAACAGTCTGAAGAAGAGTCCCGACCCGGAATGTCACCTACCCATTCCTTGCACAAATCAACTGCTGAGTTACCCCAATATTTTGAAAATTGGCTAAGTACTAGATAATCCTCTTTTACTGGATTTGATTTCAAGTGTTGCCACATTTACATTGCCAGAGCTGGTAGATGGGATAACATATAATGCCTGGCTTGGAAGGTGACCCCTCTAATGATAAAATATTTCTCTCAATCCTCTCTGGAGATTTAGTGTAACTTGAAATCAAGTTTGTAGTGCATAATAAACCCATCCGCTTCTAGCTTGAAAATTAAAGAAAGACTGCAGCATTGGGTTATGACTGATGCTATTGAGAATACAAAATAGGTTTTCACCAGCATCACCTTTATCTGCTTACACTTTATCATCTGTGCTATCAGTTCACTCAAGAAAAAGAGTATAATATAATTTCGTAGGTAGACAAAAATGCTGGAGAAACTCAGCGGGTGAGGTTGCAACTATGGAGCGAAGGAAAGAGGCAACGTTTTGGGTCCAAACCCTTCTTCAGACTTAGTTTAGTTTAGAGATACAGAGTGGCTACTGGAGCAGACTTGTATTTAAGCATTGAAGTGCTACCTCTCTTGGTGGAGATTTGTTTGGCCAAAAGGCTTAACAGTAAGATTGATAGGACTAGATCATGGAAAATTACTGGATTTATGTTACAGATATGAGAGTGGTATTTAAGATGTTTTTGAATAGGCGCAAGGAAGTGCAGGGAATAGAGAGATATGGATCACATACCGGCAGATGAGATCAGTTTAACTTGGCATCACGTTCGGAACAAACATTATGGGCCGAAGGCCTGTTCCTGTGCTGTACTATTCTGTGCTCTATGGAAACAGGTCCTTCGACCTGCCGAGTCCTCGCCAGCCATGCATCACCCGCTTCCACATCTATGTTATCCCACATTCCCATCCACTTTCTATGTACCAAGGGTCATTTACAGAGGCCAATTAACCTAAAAACCTACATGTCTTTAGGATGTGAGAGGAAAGCACATCACCTGGAGGAAACCCACTCAGTCGCAGGGAGCACGTGCAGACTCCACACAGACAGCATCCGAGGTCAGGATCGAACCAGGGATTCCGCCACCATGAAGCAGCAGATCTACCAGCTGCATCACTGTGCCAGTCCTTTTGTGGGACTGTATGTGGGATATTTGATATAGGCTTGGTCTCCCTGTCGAAGCAGAATAAACTTAAGGAAGGGAAATAAAGGGTCATCAGATTGATGTCATGATGGCAGCCTTATAGTGCGAGGAGATTTTAAGCAGACTAACGCTAAACTGTCTGTAGCTTAAAAGAAGGAAGGTTTATCTCATTGGAATAAATACAATTCTTAAGGGGCTTAAGAGTTGAGGTTTCCAGAACTAATGTTCATGGTCTCAAAATGGACGGTCAACATTTCAGGAAAGTGATGAGAAAAAAGGCTGGGGATCATTAGAATTAATTACCATGGGCCTGTAGAGGCTCAATAACTGAACGTATCCAGGATAATTTTGTAAGTTAAGGGCTTCAAGGAATATGAGCTAGTGTAGGAAAGTGATATCAGAAATTTTCTGGTGCAGCTGACAATGCTGCTGCCTCACAGTGCCAGAGAGTTGGGTTGTTTGATCCTGCCTTTGGTTGGCCGAAGGGCCTGTTTCTACGCTGTATCTCCACACTAAACCAAAAAAACACTTTAAATCATATAATGAAGGAGCATCAAGGAAGGGCAGAATAAGTCCACGTCTGTATTTAATGTGCATATGTTGCTTTCTAATGTGCATATGTTTCCATGCTTTCATTGATAATCTGAAACAATTGGTATTTTAAACACTGCCTGTTCCTGCTTGTTACGTGCAGATAAAAGGAATGAATCTATTAGAATAGCAAACAATATTACATGAGTTAACAAACCCACTTTATAGCATGTACTAAATAAGAACAACAATGTCCCGCAGAATAGAGTAACGTTGTCTCCATAATACACAGGCAATTTGTAGTAAAATGTAATTAAAATAATTCCATAGAATAGAAATTAACATCCTCAAAGCTATTATGAAATTTTACAACCCTATTTTAATTGAGACCTCAATTACAAATTGTTTACATCACAGGAACAGGCCATTCAGGCTCAAGGGTTTGTGCTAGCCCTCAAGCTCCAGATCACATTTCTCCCAGCACTCTTCATTTCATCAGTTAGCAAATCAAAGAGTTGCACATCACAGAATCAAACCTTCCTGCCCATCATGTCTATGCTGACCATCATGCCTGTCTACACTAAACGCACTTGCCTGTATTAATTCCACATCATTCTGAGCCCTGCTCATGCAAGTACCTGTTCAGATGCTTCTTAAATGGTGTCACCATCCCTGTATCTGCCACCATCCTTCCATTCCTTTCTCCCTTAACTGCTTTTCTTGCTTTTGTTTAATGCTTCCCAGCTATTTATAAAACTACTCCAGACGGTAGTGAGCTCAGTATTCTAACCACTCTGTGTAAAGAGGGTCTTCCGGGATTATGCTTAAAAAACCCATATATATATATATGGATTGCTATTCTAATAGATTATATACTGCTGCACCACCATATATATATATATATATGTATTATATACGTACATACACACACAAACTCAAAAAAACAATAATGGTGCAATATTAATAATAATAGTTTATTGAACTTCAGAGCTTATTTGAGGTTGTAGTATTTAATAACCTGGTTGCTGTGGGGAAAAAGCTGTTCCTGAACCTGGACGTTACAGTTTTCAGACTCCTGTACCTTCTTCCCGATGGCAGGGGTGAAATGAATGTGTGGCCAGGATGGTGTGGGTCTCTGATGATGTTGGCTGCCTTTTTGAGGCAGCGACTCCGATAAATCCCTTCGATGGTGGGAAGGTCAGAGCCGGTGATGGACCGGGCAGTGTTTACAACTTTTTACTGTCTTTGTGAAAAGCTAAGTAGATTCAGACCTCATTGGTACTCAGATGGGAAATTGCATTGGAACCTGGTGCTATGAGATGTTACCAGGGAACAAATGGCATTACCAATTTACTGTGACTAAGAAACATCTGAGCTGTAAATGCACATTGCTGCATTCAATTTATGTTAAATGTTAATGAAGCTTTAGAAACATCCTAAAATGGCTCAGCTAAAATCCTGAAGATTTTAAAATCCTGAGGCTCAGCTAAAATGCTGAAGAAAGCAAATGCCAAATGCATTTAAGATTCTTGTTTAACTGTGTATATTTTTAAGCATAAGGCCACTACACGGGACATAGAAAGTGTGCACATTACACACAGAATAAGAAAAAGCATATATCTTATAATCCTCAAGAACTACCACATATACCAATCAATCCCATATAATATTCCATGTTGACAATCACAATCAAATTCTGCAGTGAATTACAGACCGAAGGATGATGCACAGGCACTATTTAGACATAATAAGATCATTATGGTATTTTCTTTGGACAGACTGGGAGCACCCAGATGAAACCAAAGAGGTCACGGGGCAAATCCCACACAGACAACACCCGAGGTCAGGGTTGAACCTGCTCCCTGATTCTATCAGGCTGCGGCTCTGTGCCACTGTGCTCACCTGTCAACCTGAATTGTGAGGGATATAAACGCGAGTAGAGTGGAACTGCAGCATGATGTTTAACACAGCGTTCATTACGTTACGCTATCTATTTGCAGAAAATCTCAAGTTTCAAATGAAACCATTATATTCACCATTGACATTGTTTTTATAAATGTGATATGATAACCAGTCTTTGCCCCATCCCACAGCTCATCCATCAGTAATTGAACCCAGTCATTCCCAGGTATTCAGAAACATCTCCACTTTGCCTCTCTCTCTGATTGTGAATGTGCAATTACTTCCCCCGACCCCTGATAGTATCACATGCCTTTTGCTTTCTCTTTGGGACTTTTCATTATGTTAAAGCCCTAACATTAATACAGATGTTATTAAAGTGAATGTAAGGCTTTATACTAATCTTGAAATTCATTGATCGAATATATATAATTCACTAATTCAGCCATGATGATCTCATCTAAGTTCCTCCATTAGTTTGCCCTCTTCAGTCAATCCCTTTTATCCATTATTATTATTATTATTCGACATTCTTTGTAACATCAGAATATTTTTTCTGTCATCAGATATTCTGTTCAGTTTTGTTTAGCTATATTGGAGGCTATGATTTATGATCGAGTTTTCTTTAGAGGTGGAATCTCTGTCAGTACTTTCCCTAAGGGTCCATCTTTCAGATATGAATCTGGATGCTGTTGGTGGCTATTCCACCTTTCCCTCTTCATCTAATACACTTTACGAGTTTGGCTCACCTGGAGACAAGGTGATTAAGAATGGAAACTCAGGCTATTTTTTTAATTCAAAACTACTGAAACTGATTACTGCTGATTTTTCAAGGTCCAGGTGCAAGAGAACACTTGCCTTCTTTTAGGAATAAAAATCGTGTATGTGAGAGAGTCCTGGGATGTACTATAGTACAAAACAAGTGATGGCTCTATGACTTCACAACTTAAAAAACATTTGGATAGGTAGATGGAAAGAGAATGTTTAGAGGGATATGGAGCAAATGGGAGTAGCTTAGCTGGGGCATCGTGGATGGCAAGGATGAGTTGGACTGAAGGGCCTGTTTCCAAGCTGTATGACTCTTTAACTGAGACTCTAAATGACATTTACAATTTTACATGGCTCTTTAGTATGTTCAGGTTACACAAAGACTCTTTGAAACCAATTTCAATGAATTTGCTGCTGTAATGTAGACCAGGGGTCTACAAACTATGGCCCGCGGGCCACATGCGGCCCTCCACGAGATTTTATCCGGCCCGCAGCAAGCTCAGCGCAGGACGGAGCGTGTGTCCGTTTGGCATAGAGTCAAATCGAGTCGGGGAGCGCGGCGACCCGGAACTGCTCTTAGTGTTGTTACCGGGTAGGTCCCTCGAATTGTCAGAGCCGAGACATCATAGGGCCACAGTGAAGAAGGGTGCAATGGGGGGCATTGTTCGGTGGCGCGTTATAAAGTGGGATCGTTCCTCTCTGCCTCTCACTCTTCTCTCTGCCTCACTCTCTCTTCTCTCCCTCTCTCCTCTCTTCTTCTCGCTCTCCCCTCTGGCCCTCTCTCTTCCCTCTGCCTCTCACTCTCCCCTCTGCCTCTCTCTCTGCCTCTCTGCCTCTGCCCTCTCTGTCTCTGCCCTCTCAGTCTCCGCCCTCTCTCTGTCTCTGCCCTCTCTCTGTCTCTGCCCACTCTCTCTGCTCTCTCTCTGCCCTCTTTGCACTCTCTGTCTCTCTCTCTCTGCTTTTGTCTGCCTCTCTCTCTGCCTCTCTCTCTGCCTCTCTCTCTGCTTCTCTCTCTCTGCCTCTCTCTCTCTGCCTCTCTCTCTCTGCCTCTCTCTCTCTCTCTCTCTCTCTCTCTCTCTCACTCTCTCTCTCTCTACATCATTAAATTTATAAAACTGACATTTCTTTACCTTTTCCTACAGCCCGCAAAAATGTGCCAAATATATAATGTGGCCCTCATGCTGAAATGTTTGGCGGCCCCTGATGTAGACTAATATTCATACATATTTTTAATCTTTCCTTCGGGCAACAAAGGGAACTATTTGGCAGCATGGTAGTTCAGCAGGTAGAACTGGTGCCTCACAGTACCAGAGTCCCGAGTTTGAATCTGACCTCGCGTACTGTTTCCGTGGAGTTTGCTCATTTTCACTATGACCACATTAGTTTCCTTCGGGTGCTCCGGTTTCCCCCCCCCCCCCCACATCTCAAAGATGTGGTTTAGGTTTAATTGGCCCCTGTAAATTACTTCTACTGTGCAGGGAGAGGGTGTGAAAAAGAGATGCATAGAACAAAAATGTCAGCACAGATTCAATGGGCCAAATGGTCTGTTTCTATGCTGCATCGCCAAAGTAAATTAAATTAAACTGTGGCCCAAAGCAATCCGTCAATGGCACTATGTTCTTGTAATTTATTTTCTCAATAGCTCACCTTGGGTCTCCTACCACCCGCCCATAGTAGGGATAATTTTACAGTTGCCAAGTAACCGTTCAATCAGCATGTCTTTGAAATATGGGAGGAAACCAGAGCACCCAGATGAAACCCATTTGGTCAAATAGCATCCATACAAATAGCATCAGGGTCAAGACTGAACCCGGGACCTAGAGACATGGGATCGCAGCATTAACTTCTGCACCACTGTGGCAGTCAAGTGACTGATGAATTATGCCAAATACACTGGGTAAATATCCTGATCTTTGACTAATACTACATAATATTTTCTGTGGCTGAGCCAGAGGAGCCACAGGTTCATGAACATTGGACATTTCTAATGCAACACTCCCTGGTGCAGGTCTAGATTGTGTGCTCCGGTAGAGGACTTCACCAAAGCCCTCTGACTCAGATATTACTGTTCAGTTTCAGAATACCAGTTGTTATTAAAAAAATTAAAAAGAGGTAAAACATTCTGTCATATTTGTCTGAAGACTTTTTCCAGAGGCTGCTGAAATTGGCATTGAAAATTGTTGAAATTGGCATTGAAAATGAATAGTTACAGAAGGTGCTGAAAATACCCAGCAGCTCAGACAGAATATGTGGAGAATCAAACAGTTTCATATTTCAGGTCAATGAGGTATCATCAGAACTGGGAAAAGTTAGAAATTAAAGTCTGTAGTACTGTTGGAGATTACAAAGAGATGAGCCCAGAACGATTTGAAAATTTGGAAAATACTTTTCAAGTTGAAAGGCTGAGATTGGTGACAGTGCAGTCGTGATGGGCGGACGGGATTCAGCATTATATTGAACGGCAGGATTGAATGGTGGCTTCCCATTTAAACCTCGGAAGCGGGAAGTCTTTGAAAGGCCGCCTTTAATTCTTTGGCAGTCCCCCGGGATCGACAAGGACTTTGGAAGGCTGTATCAGTAGAGTATCCCAATCTTTGTTCCCTGTTATAAAGCGATGCCTGCGTTGACCAGGAGGTGGCTCTGTGCACCGATAGCTGGAGGTCTCCTCGCTGTCACCCACCCAGTTTAAAATCCGGACAGGACAGTCATCATTCAACAGAGGCGAATTAGCAGCGTTGTAATGCACACGATAGAATTACAGAGGATGAATACCCATTCAGTAAACAAAGGGTCACATAGGATACTGAGTTGGATGATCAGCCATGATCATATTGAATGGCGGTGCAGGCTCGAAGGGCCGAATGGCCTACTCCTGCACCTATTTTCTATGTTTCTATGTTTCTATATATCTGGGAGGAATAGTGGGAAATCGAGTTACGCGACGTCTCCAATTGAAGAAGGGTCAAAATCCAAAACGTCTCCTGTCCATATCCTCCACAGATGCTGCCTGATCCGCTGAGGTTCTCCAGAACAGTGTTTTGCTCAAGATTCTAGCATCTGCTGTTCCTTGTGTCTATGTAGTCCAATCCTTGCACATCGCCCAGTCCATTCTCATGTGTTTTAGATTGTGCTCTGGACATCAGAAGCCCGGGAATCAAGTTGGGAGAAAGAATCCTCCAAACCCCCATTCTTTATACATTGGGGGCACATTCCCTTCCTTCTAGACTCGAGGGCTAAGCATCTTGAAGAAAGAAGAGAGAGAGAGAGAGAGAGAGAGAGAGAGACGAGAGAGAGATGAGAGAGGGGGGGGGAGGCGTGTTTTTATTGTCATAGAAACATAGAAAATAGGTGCAGGAGGAGGCCATTCGGCCCTTCGAGCCAGCACCGCCATTCATTGTGATCATGGCTGATCTAATGTGTCATGGGTCATGTGTCCCAAAACTGAACAACGAAATTCTTATCTGCAGCAAAATGTGGAGTGACTCGGCAGGAAAGGCAGCATCTCTAGTAAAAGGGAAACGAGGTATGTAAATATAGTATTCTGTAGACTTCTGAACCTCGAGAGCAGAAGCAATTCGGTAAGGAACCTTCTCATTCTACTAACCGACCCGGCCTATATAAAACCCACATTCAAAATGTAATTGCATAATTGTAAATGCGTAAGCCCTCCCTCCTTTTTGACAACACCCACTTCCGTTGGAGGGAGCGTCGCTACTTTGGATGTGGTTGGAGAAATGCGGAGGGGGGAGTGGATGCTGCTGGTTCATTTAATATTTTTGCTGGATTATTGGAGCCACTGGAGTATGAGAAACTCTGGGATGTCGGCGTCTGAGAATATCTAAGCCCCAGCACAGACATGATGGGTCAAATATAGAATGCATCCTTCGGCCCACAATCGAGTTCTCGTTCTATGATTCTATTTCGATCTTGTTCAACGCTTCTAAGATGGCATCATTTAACAAAAAATCCCTAATGTTCCACTTGCAGAGAGGCGCAGCTGCCCATTTTCATGGAGCCAGCCAGTTCACTCCCCCCCCCCCCCCCCCCCCCCCTATCCCTACCCCAGTCCGAAGAAGGGTCGCGACACGAAACGTTATCTATCCCTTTTCTCCAGAGATGCTGCCCGACCCGCTGAGTTATACCCCTGTCCTACTTAGGAAACCTGAACGGAAACCTCTGGAGACTTTGCGCCCCACCCAAGGTTTCCGTACGGTTCCCGGAGGTTGCAGGTGGTTGCCGGAGGTTGCAGGTAGTGGAAGCAGGTAGGGAGACTGACAAAACCCTCCGGGAACCGCACGGAAACCTTGGGTGGGGCACAAAGTCACCAGAGGTTTCCGTTCAGGTTTTCTAAGTGGGACAGGGGCATTACTCCAGCACATTGTGTCTATCCGCCCACCAGCTGTCAGACTCAGATGCTGGAGTAACTCGGCGGGACGGGCAGCATCTCTGGAGAGCAGTAATGGGTGACGTTTCAGGTCGAGACCCTTCTGCTTCCTGTTTCATTCGGTTTAAGTAGCATTTTGAAGTAGCATCGAGATGTTCTGCTTCCTGGTTAAGTAGCATTTTGGCCAAAACAATGTTTTTTTCTTCAGTGAAAAGCGGGTTATTTTCCGACCACCGGAGAGGTTAGATGTGGGCACATCTGGGAGAAGATTGGAGAGCAGGCGGTTAGACGCCCAGAGGGAAGAAGCCAATGCTCACCTCCTAACTTGTACAAGAATGATGAATAATCCCGACCTACCTCATTACCAACATCGTCTAAAACCAGTCCCTGTGTATTATTGATAAAAATCAAAACAGACACCTCGTTTAATTGGACGGAGAATCAATGGCCATTTCCAGCCGATTGATCTCTGATTGAAGGTGATTGGTTTGAGCCGGCGCCAGGAGGAAACAATGGCCAATGGACGTGGACGGGAGTCTGACCATCAGAAAGTGCTTCCAATTAGGAAGGCGGCTCTCCAGGGGCAGAGTCCTGGCCATTGTCCGCGGCCGGGGACCGCCAGCGAGGCGTCAGGCAGCGGGGCCGCGGACAATGGGGCTGCCGCAAGGCTGGGCGTCCGCACTCGGCTCAATTCCCAGCCGGGACAGGGCGGGCCGGGGCCGGGGGAGGTGCGCTGGTGTCCGGCTGCGAGGTAGCGCCGCGGCCAGTTCGGTGTGAACCAAAAACCGGCGCTCACAGCGTCACGAATCATCCCATCTGGTTGGATATCGCTGGCGGACTGGTGTCAGAAGGTGCGGCCCTTGTTCACTCCCACCACATACCTTTGCACAACAAGCGCTGACTTCACCGCTGCGCACTGTAACATACCCACTGACATATTAAGACATGCCCATTTTCCAGCATGCCTCCAAATGTACTTAACAAAACTGTCACCAAACTATCTCCTAAATCATAACACCAGGTTAATATTTGCTCATTCTCATAATATAAATAACCCAGAGTAAGGGGCTCAAGAAGCAGAGGACATAGAGAGGGGAAAGATTTAATAGGGAGCTGAGGGGCAACCTTTTCGCTCTGAGGGCGGTGGGTATATAAAAAGAGCCGTCAGAGGAGGTAGTGGAGGCAGGTACAATAACAGCATTTAAAAGATATTTGGAAAGTGAATCTCCTCCATTGACACACACCAGCCGGGCTGTTCTCTGTTGTGTTATGTGCACTATTTACACACTTGCACACTCGCGCAAGACCTCCACACTACCACCACTATTTGCGCACTCACACACAACTTCCACCATTGGCATACCCGCTTGCTGCCTCCACTGTGTACTACCACTATTTATACATATCCACACTACCTACACTTGTTACACCATCAAGCCGCCTCCGTTGTTTACACATCCACATACTATTTCCACCCCCACACATGATATGCACTGTTTTCACACTCACACTGTCTCTGTTATTTCCACACTCACACACTACCTCTATTGTTCACGTTCACACACTACCTCCACTATTAACACACTGGAACACTGCCCTCTATGTATACACACTCGCCAGATTCTTTTCAGCTTCAATACCTTGTGCACCGCACATGCATTGCTACATTCTGACCGCTCCTTGGAACCAAACATACATGCCACCACTATTTATGCACATTGTGCAATATTGTGCACGATACACTTTACAGGCTGCAATATTAATGCAAGTTCAGAACTCGAAGTGTAGGATTATGTTATTGAATAGTTACTCTGGCACAATTTTTATCCACTCAGTATACCCTATACACTTTGTTTTACATATATGTAAATATTCAGTGTACAATCCACATACTCTGTGCTCAGACACAGCACATTTCCAAAAGTGCTATGGCACATTGTACTTCTCCAGTCCAATCCACGCACAATGAGGTCATTCTATCTGCACACTGTGATACATGTGCACTATTTATACATAGTTGCAGAACAAAACAGAGTCACATGTTCACTTGTGATTCATCCTCATTCATTAAAATACCAAATGTTTCACAAACTAACCCACAAAAACTCTTGTCCATTCTGGTTCACCAATTAATAAAGGTAGTTATCCTTGCACAACAAATGCTGACTTCACCAGTGCACCCATACACTGACATATTTAAACATGCCCATTTTGCAACATTCCTCCAAATGCACTCAGCAAAACTGTCACCTAATTATCTCCAAAATCTATTAATACAAAACCCCAAGGTCAACATTTACTCATTCTCATGATATGTACTCATAAATTACCCTGAGTGGGGGAATCCAGAAGCAGAAGACATAGGTTTAGAGTGAGAGGGGAAAGATTTAATAGGTACCCGAGCGGGTATATGGAATATGCTGTCAGAGGAAGTAGTTGAGGCAGGTACAATAACAGGATTTAAATTACACTTTTAAATGACATGTACACGAACAGGAAAGGTTTGGAGGGATATGGGCCAAGCACAAACTAAAGGCTTTAGCTTAGATAGGCTCTTAGTCAACATGGATGAGTTGGGATGAGGACCTGTTTCCATGTTGGATTTCGTTTTTTTTAAGTTTAGAGATGCAACATAGATACAGGCCCTCTGGCCCAGCTAGTCCATACTGACCACCGATCACCCATACACTAGTTCTATCCTACATATTAGGGACAATTTGCAAAGCCACTTTACCTCCACAGCTGCATGGCGTTGACTACAACTCTATGACTCTAAATGAATTATGAAATAGACCAAATTCTCAGTGCAGTTTAAAGTTACTTCCCCATTCATGTACACTCTCAAACACTCTTTTAATCTCACTCAGATCTGACTTTATTATCTTCCTAATCTTAATCATCCTTTGGATGATCTGAACCCTAGTGGTCATCGTAAAACTCGACATTAGCAGCTGTTAAGCATTTCTAGCATCTGAAGTTCTGGTATCTTTAATGGTGATGGAATAATCTGTACATTTTCTTGGTCTGCAAGAAAGACAACGTTGCTTGACTTGTCTGTGATCTACCTGACTGGGAGTAATTTGATCATGTAAACTTGCCTGGAATAATGTCAGGAGACACACCCAGTCTTATCCTTCTCCATTTTAATGGTGTGGTTGTAGTACAACAGAATGGTTTACCAGGTGATGTCGTTCAGTCTGGGTGTTTACAGCAACCCTTCCCTTTCAGCACTACGCAGATTTGTTTTAAAACAGATCCAGATTATTCATCTGAATTCGAATTCCACAGCTGTCACTCTCAGGTTTGAATTCCCGCCCTTCGATTGTTTACCGTGGCTTCCGGGTTGTTGGTCCAGTCGCATAACAATGGGACTATCACCAAGTCACAAAGACAAACAGGGATGGTGACACCCATTTGCCATCTCCAGCCAGCCCCACCATTCATATGACCATGGCTGGTCAACCATATTCACCAGCCAGTCCCTGCTTTCTCTTCATATTCAGTGATATATTTACCCACAAGATTATATGTAAACCCCCCCTTTTCATATATTTAATAACTTGGTCCTCTGTGTAGAGAATTCCACCGGTCCCATACTCTTTCCCTACTGTGAAGACATCTATCCTCATCTCAGTCCTAAATTACCCACCCTGTGTTGTTAGTCTGTGACACCTCCCCAGGTCTTCCTCGCCTCAACATTCCTGCATCTATAGTTTGTCCAGTCCCATCAGGATTTTTTAAATGTCAAGAGGGCCTGCCAAGGGGTCTCGACCCGAAACGTCACCCATTCCTCTCCAGAGATCCTGCCTGTTCCTCCGAGTTACCAGCATTTTGTGTCTATCTTCGGTGTAAACCAGCATCTGCAGTTCCTTCCGACACAATTTGTCCTCTCCCATTCTTCTGGCCTCCAAAAATACATGCACCTAATCATCCTAATCTCTCTTCATACCTCTGAAGGTCCTGCCTTCCTGCGCCAACCGGGAGTTGCAGATAATTCATGCCAGACATGCCAATCAGTTTCCTTCCCTAAATGACAGGTGTGTGTTTGGGACAATCTAGCCAATTACAGGCCCATTTGCATAGACTATATCTACTTTTTACGTGCTAATTTTGGGGGAAAAAAACTAATTTTAATAACGATGTGATTATAAATTATCTTCTAGATAATGATTATAACAACAGATTCATTTATCTAATTCCCAGCAACACTAAACAGACTGCTGGAGGAACTCAGCGGGCTAGGCAGTCTGTGGGGAGAAATGGACAGTCGATATTTCTAGTCTCAATCTGAAACATCGCCTGGCCATTCCCTCCACCGATGCTGCCAGACTTGTTGAATTCCTCCAGCAGTTTGTTTCTTGCTCCAGAATCCGGCATCTGCAGTGTCTTGTGTCTCTATAGTATTTATGCCGCCAACCGCCCACCTCAGGATCAGGTCCTATTATAGTCTTTCAGAGGCTTCATAAAGCTTGCTATTCATGGAATTCAGGTTCGATCGGAAATGGCGATATTGTTCATTAATTCTCAAATCCAGTTCCTGTGTGCGTGTTTATTTTCAGTTCCATTCGCGCCGTTCACTCTCTAACATGTCCCATTTTATTTATTATATTAAAAAAAAAACCCACAGGAAACGCTTGAAGCACTCGGCAGGTCGAGCGACATTCACTCAGCGGAGAGAGAGAGAGAGAGAGAGAGAGTTCACGTTTCATCTCGATTTAATCCGCTCACTTTCTCATCCTGTCCCTTTTCCGATGCGGAATGAATTCAGTTCCTTTGTACGCATATGATCCAGTGACAAAGAAGCCCGCCAGAAATTCACCATCGAACTTAAAATAAACATAAAAGCACAGATACTGTAACGACAATTATAGTTCGACCAGGTTTTTCTTTCTTTCTCACTGTCTCCTTCATTGAGATGGGGTTTTTTTTCACTTATCCAATCACCACTTTAACTTGGCTTTACATTCGGCACAGACATTGTGAGCCGAAGGGCCAGTTCCTTTCTATGTTCTAACTGCGGGTTGTTTTCAGGTGCTAATTTACCCTCTCAATTCCTTTATATCAACAATGTTACCTTACTGTTTTGATAATTCGTTAACTTTCTGTCTTTGATTCGCGTATCTCTATAATTTTCTAACTACCCCGTCAACGCCTCCCTTTGCGCCACAACCACACTCTCGCTGGAGAATCTTTCTCCTTAAATCTCTGCCTCTTTCCAATTCTTTCCCTCCCTCCCTCTCTCTCTCCCTCTCCCTCTCCCTCTCCCTCTCCCTCTCCCTCTCCCTCTCCCTCTCCCTCTCCCTCTCCCTCTCCCTCTCCCTCTCCCTCTCCCTCTCCCTCTCCCTCTCCCTCTCCCTCTCCCTCTCCCTCTCCCTCTCCCTCTCCCTCTCCCTCTCCCTCTCCCTCTCCCTCCCTCTCCCTCTCCCTCTCCCTCTCCCTCTCCCTCTCCCTCTCCCTCTCCCTCTCCCTCTTCCTCTCCCTCTCTCTCCATCTACCTCTCTCCATCTCTCTGTTCCTCTCTCCCCACCTCTCTCTCTCCCTCTCTCTCTCTCTCTCCCTCCCCCCCCCCCCCTCCCCCACTGGCCACACTTGATGTCCATCAATGCCCATTTGGGAAAACGTAAACACCAGGTCAATCTGCCTCGGAAGAAGACGAAGTGATTGGGGACAGCCGCAGAGAGAACAGTCAGATCTCGGCCACATATTTTCCATTTGTATCACACGAGTAAACTGTAATGCTTAAAACATGTTAATTAACTTCAGGAACTTTGCGGATGTGACCTTTATCAGTCATCTGCAAGAAGATTGCACGCACTATGCCTGTGCCCCGAGTTTTGGTCTCTACATTATAAATATTTCCCTCGGCCAGTGCAAACTCTCACGCACACTTCCCGGACTGGCCGGCAACTTTAACCCTACAACGCGTAGCGGGCATCAAAATGGTCAAAACGTTGACGGGGTAGTTGCTGAGAAAATTACAGAGATACAGAATATATAAGGACTGGAAATGTAATTAGAACATAGAACAAACAGCACAGGAACAGGCCCTTCGATCCACAAAGTCCGTGTTCGAACATGATGCCAATCTCCTTTGCCTCAACCTTACATATTCATGTGCCTATCTAAAAGCCTCCAGAAAGCCATTAGCCACTCTCTGAGTTAAAAAAAACTTACCCGCACATCGCTTTCAAACTCCCTCTAACCTTAAAGCTGTGCCCTCTAGTCCTTGACATTTCCACCTTGGTAAAATAAAAGGTTCTGTGTCTAAAATAGCTTAATGTTTAATTCATGAAAAACGAAAGGGCGTCACCAAACGGTGCGACTGAGGAATTGCTGTCTTGAGCACCTGCTTTTAATGGATTTTTGAGAGTTACTTTGGTTTGATGATAAAACAGAAACATGTAAAGTCGTCCCAGCTCACCCCAATTCCCCGCCCGCAATGTCGCCGCGTTCCAGGAGGTGGCGCCCAAAGTGCACCGATGCAGGGCAGGATCTGAAAATGAAGCCATCAGCTGGTGACACAAAGCCTCGTAAATCTTGCCGGTACGCAGCCGTCGGTAATTGGCGAAGAAAAGACTGTTTATTTCATGCATTAATGGTTTGAACTTAAAGCCGCCAGGTTGAATTTGAGCACGACCTCCCATCAACCCGTACATCAAAGTGAGCTTTCTTTTTTTTGATTCCTTGCCTCGGAGTAAGCGAGGCAGCGAATAATGCGACATCCTTTCGCCAGGGGACAGGGGAAGTTCTCTGGATCACTTTTCACTCACACATTTTACACGGTTTTTCAAAGTTAAAAGGAGTAGCAATCGTGGGGTGTCTGGCGATAAATCGGCCTGGTGCTTTAAATTTATCAGACATGGATTAGTAAACTTTTCTGCTGCAGAAAAATAAATCTGCATTTTATAAGAACCAATCCTTGGGGAAAAGTGAAATTTGGGAAGGAGAACTTCCAAAATACTCGGATTGAAATGAACGTGTGTAGTTCAACTTTTATATCACAGCGTATACCTGTGATCTTGTATCTGTGCCTGTTTGTGGTTGCGCACCAGTACTCCTGTGCTCTGCATGTCAGCTTGTGTCTGTATATATAGACATCACATATACATATATATGTGTATCTGGTGAGTGCAAGTGACTGCGTAAATGTGTGTGTCTGTGACAGCGTTCTTCAGTGGCTGTCGTTGCGTGAATGTTTTCACATTATATGTGTGCGTGTGCGTGTGCGTGTGTGGGGTGTGTGTGTGTGTATGTGTGGGGGTGGGGTGTGTGTGTGTGTGTGTGTGTGTGTGTGTGTGGGGTGTGTGTGTGTATGTGTGGGTGTGGGGGGTGTGGTGTGTGTGTGTGTGTGTGTGTGTGTGTGTATGTGCATGTGTGTGTGTGGGTGTGTGTGGGGTGTGTGTGTGTGTGGGGGGGGGGTGTGAACCATGTGTTTTATCTATTCCGTTCTCGAGCTGCGGGAGCCCGTGTGATATTCCAATCTATATCTACAACGATATCAAAGTACTTGTGTTTGCGAGTTGTGAGCAAGAGCATGTGCTGTGCTTCTATAGTCAACGATTGCAGCTAACTCATGTTTTTCTAACCAATATTAATACACTTGTTACCTTGTGAGTTCCAACCTTTCAATAGCACCACCAATCCTCCGAGTTCTCGCATTTCGTTCTTCCGGAGAAGAATGTAACAGAGCAGAATACTTTAATTCTCCTATTTGCAATCTGTTCTCCCTTGTTTATTAAAATACTCACACAGCATGGATTTTCCATGATGTCTTATATGTAATGCAAACTCAGCACAACAGGACTTGTCACCACCCAAATAATAGATTAAAACATTCTGCGGTTTCCAGGAGATGGTTTATAATGTTAATATTTCCCCCTGCATACATCAATTTATTTGTGCACTTCTTCATTCTAGATGATGACATGTTTCAGTCCAATCAGACGATATCAGAACCAAACATTTTTAATAATAGAATCAAACTTCAGCTTCCATCTCCAAAGCTAGCTCGGAATGAGACGCGGGTCCTTTTGAAATAATTTTGAATTACTCAAACTACTCTTTTGAAATAATTTTAAATTACTCAAACTAGATACTAAATCCCATAGCAAATGCCCGGAACCCCGGCAGAGATGAAGGATGTGCTGCGGAATATTAGTGTAAGAGATGCCTGTTTAAACTGTAAGAAAAGGCCCAGCAGACATTTCCGTTTATAGATAATTTATGTTAAGAGCTAAATCGACATAAATCATGTCTAAGATGCAGAGGGTACATACTCGGCGTTTTAAGAGGCCGTAATGTATATATACATTAGGGAGGGATCCGACTGCATTATAGCCCAACAGATCAAACCACTAGAGTCTCTGCCGTTCAGCAACTTTTCAGGCAAACAAAAAGACCCACAATATGGTCTAAATTTAAATCCAATGGATTTCTCCATTGGACAATGAGGTATAGATTTCTAAGGGAATGCCTATCAAAACAAAATACTTAAAGGTATTATTTATGATCTGTTTGTTATCGTTTGCGGGAGACAGAGACAAAAGGGGCAGAGATAATGCTCGAATATTGAACATCTCTGTTTCAGCCCATTGACAGCGCTCTGATCCAATGTTTACCTTCAGCTAATCTGTGCTTTAAATCTTTACCAACATCTACTGCAAGCACTGTGGTCATCCTTTAATATGGCGGGTCCTTGGTAGTTTTAAATTCACTATGTTCAACCCCGACTACGAGCGACAACACAGGGACAAGTGCAACCACATGGACCTCACGACGCAGGCTAACAGATGCACACATTCTGAGAGCGCGTACACACACACACACACACTCATCTCACCAGAGAAATCTTCACTTCAAATTGTTTATTGAAAGTTGTGAGAGAACTTATTCTTCTAAATTGTTGATAGAATACCCGAATAACCAACACAGTTTCAGATACATTTTTTTTTATTGTTTGAGCCGCTTCGCATGAGCCGAATTGGAGAGCCCAGGTCATTGGAAAACCACACCTGAAGTTGCACCAAACCTGAGGTGGCCAAGCGGCAATTAATACATACCCCGCTAGCACAGGAGTTCGATTTATTTTAAATTCCTTTAAATCTGTCGTATTGTACAGTACAGAACGCCGTTATTGTCTTTAACAAGGTAACACTGGAATAGCATTGAAGTAATGGATGGCACGTTTAAAAAACCGTTTCCACTAAAGCAGACGGAATAGACTTCTATGATAAAACACAATTAGAAACTCATCCATTCTCTGGCACACACGCTATATATTTCATTTACAATATATTGTGATGTTTGTGTGTAAAACGAAACAAAAAAACATTAAAATGCACGGAATTAAACTCTAATATATGTACACGCGAATTTACAACTGGTGAATAAATTAATACCGATTTTGCATATTCTGCCATCCATAGCATATTTACAAAAAAATACTAATTAATTACATAAATAGCGAAGATCCTTTTTTTTGTCTCATGTGAAGGTACATTTCTGGTATGCGTTACTTATAGCGAAGTGGTCGTTCCTTTAATCCACAGTCAATGGTGGGTATTTCAGTGGCGCTGCCCAACTCTGATAGCATCTCCTTCAGTCCAGATGCCTCTCGACTCCACCAGACCCAACTGTTGGATGCAGAAGGTGTTTGCACAGGTTTGTTTTTCTTTTGCATATGCTATTAACGCCGACGTCCTCGGGTGCGTCCAATGACTCATTTAGGAGAATCACGAGCCGGAGAAGTCTCTCGGTTGCTGTCCAGACCGCTGACTAATCTCTGGATGTTCTGGAGTTCGTTGATGGTGTCCTTGGCGGACGGTTTCGGAGAGGGCGCGCTACCCACAGTCCTTAAACTGCCGCCGTTGCTCTTGTGGTTAAGTTCGGAGGCGAGTTTGGCGGATACGGGACTGGAGTCTCGGCTGCACAATTTGGCGTCGGAGCCACCCAGGGCTGAGGGCATGGCGGTGGTGAGGAGGTTGGTGCTGGCTGGGATGGTCACCGGGATGGGGTAGGGGTTGAAGCGCAGCCGGGGTCGTCCGCCGCTCAGGAACGGGTGCCGGTGGAGGGAGGACGGCCCTCCGGTGTTGTTGGGCAACGCGGCGGCTGCGGCGGCAGCGGCCATGTAGGTGTAGGGGTACGGAAAGAGCCCTCCGAATGCGGTCATTGGGATCCCCTGCATGGTAAAACAGAGAGACAGTGAGTATGACTTGGTGAGTGTCATGCGGTGAGCATCGCGATGCAAATCCAACACGAACCCAGGCCTGGGCTAATGCGCAAATGTGATGCAGCAATAAAAATCGGCTGAGAGCGGAGGGAAGGATGTTGGAAGCCTGAAACGTTATCTTTCTGAAGGCCTTTAGGCTAGAGGGAGGCGCCTAGATCGGATTGATATAAAGATCCATTCACTGAAGGATAGCATCAGCTCCAGAGCAGAATGGCCTCTTCCGCTCAGCTGTTCCCAAAGATGGGATCAAGGGCACGGTTAAGAGAAACGATATTGGATATTTGTTTTCTGGAGAATGTACACTTAAGTTTTGGATTTAATCCAGAGCCCAACTATTTCAAGCAGGGATTGCTAACACTGGGATACCTGCACTGCACACTCATTCCCACCTCACTACAGACGAAATAGAAGGATGCTGGACTCGCTGAGGCTAAACTGGCCTTTCCTTTACCCCAGGTGTAGGACTCTTCAAACAATAATCCCTGTTGTCAGGTCTTGGTATGTATAACCCCACATTATCCACATTGTACATTAATTTAGACTATCAAAACTTGCACAATAATGTCAATACGAGGGTTAATAAAATTGACAATAAAACTCATAATTGCAATGGTATTTCAGCGTTTAAATTTCGGGACTGAATATGTATTATGTGTTTGAAAATAAAATAAATGGTTGGAGGGAGGTTACTGAGAGTGTAAACATGGTTCCAGGCACACGGGAATCCAATATGCCTCTGGGTCCAGTTTAAATGAACAAAACTCAATCTGACTGTCAAAAGCCTTGAATGCCAACCAACCAACCAACGCTCAACATGCCATTGCAACAGTCACTGGATTATCAACGTTGTTGAAACTTTTAAACATATAATAAGCAGACTGTGGCTTGGTTAATCAGACCCCCACTTTAAAAACATATTTATGGAGTTGACTATTACACGCTTGTATCACCAATATAGACGTTCTGTGAATTATCGTGAAATAAACATCATGTCAGTGTGTGAATAATATATAATAATCTAATAATTCCAATACTGTTCCACAAGTGGAATTAATTTAATGTTTAAGATTCTACATTGTCAGGAGGCAAATTAGTTCTTCTAAAAATACCCTCGCAGAGAGCAGAACTTGCTCTGGTTGTTATGCATAGCAACATGGTAGAGGGGGTGAAGAGATCTGTCATGTCATTGTGGACATGCATGGCCCAACATGGGTTGGGATTGAGGAGGCTGATTGAAATTCCCACCAAAACCCATACCATTGGACCTGGCAATCTATCAACCCCTGGGCTGTTTAGATGAACCATTGATGATTAGTTATTGAGAACGTTGGGCAGTAAGAATGGTAATAATATATTTCCCCATTCTCCTCAACCCGGATTAGCCGCTTCGGTAAGACAATTAATGGCCGAATTCTGTGTTAACGCTTGGACTGAATATCCCAAGTGTATGACTGGGAGTAAAGACCTGCTCCTTGGCTCTTTCTTCTGATTGTAAACATTGGTTTAGCTTCACAGCCATTGCTTGGCCTTAACATATTCTCTCATTTTATTGGTCAAAGACGATTCGCAGAGAACGTTCTTCTTCGACTAACGAGACGTGGTTTGCCACGGCAGTGACACTAGCTTCTACAAGTAATCAAAATCGCATTTATAACTGGGAAAAGTAAACGCCGTAGTATAAACCATCTCCAGGATAATTTCTGTCTTCCTGCAACTCGTTAAAGGAATGTTCTTCCCCTGGCATGATGTTTCACAGACCCTCGGCTCCTGCTTATCTTTCGCCCCTGTCTGTCGACCTGTTTCTCTCCACTCCGCGCATGGCGCAGACCCAGTCCAATCACTCTCCCAACCCGGGAAAAAAACCGCGCCAGGTGGTGTGAGAAGGGAGGTTCTCTTCATTAAAAAATAAAATGAGCATGTGTCAGGTCTGAAAACAAAGTCTGATTTCAGAATCCAGGGTTATCGTAAAACCCCAACCACGCTTTTTTCCCCCCAAAATAAAAATCTATTTAAAAGGGAACCCTTTGTTACGAGAAACAACCCGATGAATATAACACCTACCGCGCCAGCCCATCATTAGGAAGAGACTCCATACCTGAGAAGCCAAGACGTGTTGGGAGAGGTGGAAAGGGAAGTGCGGGTTTGCAGCGGCCGAAGCTTGGGCTGACGATAGTGTAGCGTTGTCCAAGCCGCTGGCTCCTGACACCGAAGCCAATAAATGTCCCATTCCGGTGGCCATGGCCGAGAAAGCTCCCGGGGCGACAGCAAATTGGCCAGGGTGGATAAAGAGAGGCTGTCCGACGTTTAAAGGGTTAAAGAACTGCTGACTATTGAACCCCGAGAAAGCCAAGCTTTGCATGTGTGCAGCGTTAAGATGAGAAGCTCCATCCGTCTGAATTAACAGCGGAGAATAGGTTTCTTTACTCAAACATTCGCTCTCTTTCTTGGATTCCTCCTTCCTTCGCCCCTCTCCCTTCTCCTTCTCCTTCTCCTTCTCCTTCTCCTTCTCCTTCCCCTTCTCCTTCTCCTTCTCCGAAGTCCTGTGGCTGAAGCACGTGTCGTTGTCCCTGCGAGTTTCCAGCGACTCCCTTTTCTCGGCCACGGACGCCTGTTTCGGCCGATGAGCGGAGTCGGCAACTGCCTCCCCCGCCGGCGGGGAGCCGGTCCGGGAGACCCCCACCCGCGGGCTGAAGCTTAATGCCCCCGGAAGCTCCTCACGTTTCTCCAGCTCCGGTTCACTGTCCGCACCTGACTTGTCATCTGAAGTAACCGGGAGATAAATGGGACAAATCGTGACCTTAAAAAAAAGCCAAGACAACCGCGAAATTCCACTGCATACGGCAATCACCTGGGGTATTTTAAAGTATTTTTAATATATTTTATACATCATATATCAATATAAATAAGCACCTAAATAAACTGACCATTCTCCATACGCCCCATGGTAATCTTTATTGGCTAAACCCGCTCTCGTTTTAACAAAAAAATACAAGTTCCATACTTTTTTCCTATCTTCTATCCCATGTTAGCTCTCTCTATTTCGGCCAGTGGGGAGAGTTGTTCTGAAATAAAATCTATAAATCTTTTTGAAACACACGTGAACGCAAAAAAAAAAAAGAATCTAGGAGTTTCACCCGCAAGATTCTTAGAAATATTAAATTTGATTTTGATTTTCAATATCCCACTCAGCCAAGTCTGTACAAGCTGATTTTACACAAACTGCACAAATAAATAATATTCTGCTTCATATAATTTAATATCTCAAGCGCATCAAGCCTCCAGTGCCAGGAATAAAGTGGAGGCAGCTGAACGTTGAATCAAAAGTTGCACATGGGGAAACGAGGTTTGAAACCAAAATCCCGGAGATCGATTTCCCTAAGGGTTACCGATGTTTATGCTTGTCTGTTTCGTTGCCCATTTTTCCCTGCTGACGAAGGTTTTCGAAATATCTATTTGATAATGTAGGATAAACAGCCAGGGAAGGAATGTATTTAACATTCTGCCAAAGACCGGATTCGGAGCCGGAGGTGAAATCAACATTTCCGAATCCCAGTCGGTGACACAAGCCCATTCTTGGCCAATTCTGTGTGCGGAAGGGTCGTTTGGGTTACAATATGAATAAAATGCGCCACTGTGTATTTCATACATCAGGGGTTTTTGAGAATCACATCCACTAACAAATACGACCCATAACTGCTGATCGCTGCCCTTCCTTATGCGGGACACTTTTAAATCGTCCAGACCCATTACATTTCTTATTCTCCTTGGCGGAACATTATTTCAAGGTCTCATGTTCCTCAACGTCAAATAAAGATATATTTATATGAAAATTGTATTTAACGTGGCAGAGTTGGATATGGAATCCACCTAAATCCATCGCACCAAAATCCCCCAGGGTTATGGGCTAGCAGCCGTTGGATGATTTATATACAATTTGTGCAGAGTCCAGTGCAATGTTCTAATTTAACGTTATCTTCATTATGATTAACTTGATGATTTCCCGTGTGCCGCTGTCCATTGAACCGTTTATTAGAATTTACTGGAGCAAATAATGACACAGGGATTTAAAGGTTAAATCACCAGCCCCGTGGTTAAGCCGGAGGACGCCATGCGGTCAACAAACCGAACGCCCTTGATCTCTGGATTGGATCAGTGATCCTGCTCTCCCCTCCCTCCCCACTGTCTACCTCCCTCCCTCCTTCCCTCCCAGAAATGTACCTTTGGGTGCTTGACCGAAATGTAGAGTAACCGGGTCGAGGGCCGAGGGCGAGCGCATCGACTCCCTGACCGGAGGTTGGTCGCTGGAGGAAGCGTCAGAATCACCGCCATCTCGATCACCTTTGCACTGATCCTCGTACACACGCAAAGACGGCAGAGAGAGTTGCTTCCTGAGAGAACAAAAGTCCTATTGTGTTATTATGAAACCAACAATGGTCTTAAATGCTAGTTCCAAAAGCGATATTTAAAAATTATGTGAAAATGAAACGCAAATTCCAGAGCAGAGGCTAAATATATTCATATATATATTTCTTAAAGCATATGTTGGCGTGGGTCCCACCTCTTTCAACCAAACCCAGTTATTCAGTGTTGCCATTCTGTTAATGACCGCCAGGAGGTGCCCGGGGACAGCTTGCGAGTAAACAGTCACCCTTCCACCGACTCCAATCCCTGCCCCTCAGACGGATAGACTGATCAGGGTTAAATCCATTACGGGGAGGGGGGGAGGGGGGAGGAGGGGATGAACGAGAACTTTCTCTCTGCCGCCTGATCTCCAATGCTCCAGATAAATTGTTACAGCACAGCCAATCAGCTCCCATCCATCCATCTTTCTACCTTTTTTCTCTTCGCCCGTTGCCGGTGTCTCTGAATCCTTTCGCAAAGGGATTGTTATCAATCTTCAGCTGCGTTATCTGTTGAATTAGGAAAAAAAGACAATTAATGTAATTAAAATTTGGCAAGTCAATAGCAATATTTTTTTTGTGGATATTACTGAATGGATATCAAACTGCTCTGGAGACATCCATTGATCCTATTCCAAAAAAATAAATCGATTGCACCATTTTATTTTTATCCCGATATCAACAATTTTTATATACGGACTCAGCTTGTGAAAACTTGCTCCTTACAAAACGTTGATTACCATTTTCTTCCGTGAATTATTTTATTTTAATTTTCTACTTTAAGTAGCAACTGCATTTCTAAAGCACAGTTTGGGTGAGCAATAAATATCCTTCCTTCTATTACCAAACTCAACCCAAGGTTCGATTGATTAAAATATACCACAATACTCCACCTAAGCAAACCAAAATAAAACTGTTGTCCATGCAAGATTTGTTCCAATATCTCTAAGCTTATCTGTTTCCTTCTGCACAAATGCTGCCTAACCTGCCCAGCATTTCCAACATTTCCACTTAATTTAAACATTAATACCTTAAAGCAAGGTTGGGTAAATTCCATGTTGATATGTGTGGTCCTGAGATATTTAATCATAGTCGCCAACAATGAAGTTCGGAAGCACTGCTCAATGTTTTTCTTAAGTTTATTTATTCGTTTGTATTCTGAATGCTTCATACTGAGTATGGCGTGTGTATATGATATCTGCAAGCTGACATATGTGCCTCCTGAACTAAGTCTGCACTTTTTTTAATTAGTAAGCCACACTGCAAACATATGCTAATACTGTTAAAGGGGAAAACGTGAAAAATAAACAATTAATTGTCTAAAGTATCATAGATCTAAGTGGGATAAGTAGGATACCTCTTGTTATAATGTCTGAAGAACTGCCCGCTGGAACTGGCCCCATTGCGTATTAGAATTCCTATTGTAATTTAGTTGGCAACCATATCAATGGAAATGGACTGATAAAGAGATCTGGCTATAGTATCGTTCTGGTTTTATCTGTAAGTTTATCTTGAAATGTTGATATATAGTAGACCCAATAAGTTTGCTAATATCAGGCAAGATCAACAGAGCAGAGGCGACGTGCGCCTTCGATCAGGCCAGTCTGCAGTGATAAGTAGACTTTAATCGATTTCGATTCTCGTCATAAATTGTTGGTGGAGAATCAGCTGTCCAAACGGTGGATGGCTTTTGGAGAACATTACGAACAGTGAGGGCTGGGCAACGCCGTGTACATTTGGATGCAAAATAGTCGCAGGTGTAATCCACAACCTCGCACCTCGACAGAAAACTGCTCCAATCTGCATAGAACTATTTAACTGTTAACGGTGAATGTGGAATGATACCGTGATGGTTTGAATCGTACTAACTCCTCATACAAATCAGACAACAGGATTTCGTAGAGTTCCCCGCGATGTCTATAGGGAAACACTTCTTTTCAACATTCAAACAAGCTAACCTTATTAAAGTGAATGTTGTCCGTCAATATTTTCGTGTGTCCTTGCATGAAGCTATCCAATAAACTTTATTTGTATTGTATGCAACGGGTTTCATTATTTGACTAACTTTGAGTGCCGTTTAAACTAGAAGTTTATCAGCAGTTTGTCTGCTTCTTGGATATATTTACAACGAATCTCAAGTCGCTATCAAACAGCTTTCCTTCAGCAGAAGCATCAAACGTTACAAGAAAATGCCCAACTAGTTGATGCATGAATTAAAAAAAAAACACGCATTTGTTCAATAGTGTCTCTGACTTTGGTTGAGCTATAGCGAGAGGGAAAAGTGCAAATATTTTGAATGGGGGGAGGACAATGTAACCACCCGAGCAAATTTATCGCCGGCCCACGCTCTATTACCTGCACGAACATATCCAACCGGCTCCCAGTGGCGGGCCCAGGTGGCACGACAGAAGCGTGCCGGACTCACCTTATCGTTTTGATAGGCAGTGACCGCAATGAACTCCGTTTCTGGGAACACATAAGTACGGAAAGTGCTGTAGGGCAGTTTGAGAATATCGTTCGCGCGGACCACGTGGAATCTGGGCTGGTATTTGTGCATAGAATTCAGGATTGTCTGAGAAAGCGACAGAAAGAACATTTGAGTTAATTCCACGGAAGGGAACACGCGCGACTAAATGGAGCCGCTGAACCCGACCGTTTCTTCCGATATCCCCCCACATAACGAGAAGCGGGACAGGGGGGAAAGGTACATTCTTCTCCCTTGTGTCCATAAGAACAGAAACCCAAAACTTCTCTTCTTCGGAGAAGGTGCGCCAATACCCGAGAGACGGGTATAATTTGCCCTACAAGCTATCAAGCTCACGTATAATGTTTTTATTTTAAATCGTGCCTTACAACCCCAAACTGCATCACATAACATTGGCTGGAAAAACATTGGTCTTTATTTCTTATTAATGGGGCATTAAAATAAACCATTCCAAAGTGGGATTATAAAAACTATGATTTATTTTTCTATCCCATGGCAACCATCTCATATTGAGGTTACCGATTTCCTTATAAAATCTTACCGAAAACAAGTAGCAATACACCGCTTCGCCCCCCCCCCCCCCCCCCCCCCCCGCATTATCCCCTGTCTATTTTACCCCAATCTCCATCATATTTCGGTGAGATTATTATTTTTCTTATGAGAATACGCCAATGAGCGGCAGCAATTTCAAAATGTTTGCAAAATTCATGGCAAAACAAAAATCCATTAATATTAATATATACATAAATAATAGTCCTGGCATGCTTTGAAAGCGCAACCACGCCGTTGTCTCTGACATAAAATATACCCTGACACCGTGTCTGGGCTGGGATGTGTTATTTGAACTGTCCTGCGTATATATAATATAAAATGTTATAATGCTTTCACGTTCAGGCGAGCAAGTCAACTAAGTAGCTCCTCCACTGAAGCTCGGATCCGTGAGACAAACTCGTCAGTCTTTGATTTCCCAAAAATCCTTCTGAACTGTTCCAACATATAATTCCTTTACGGTTAGTCAAGAATCTTCAGCCAAGAATTACCTTTTAAAACAATGAATATTATTTCCTATTATTTATTAATAATATCAATGGCGCTTGCAACAGAATCGCAGAGCGGACTGTGTACAGTCAGATCAATATTTGACATGTGTTTGCTTATCTTTCTGTGAGTGTGCAATCTGCATTCTGACTGAAACCCCGGCTCTCGATTTCCACTTTAATTTTCCAGCGCGGCACATTATTGGTAAAAGCAAGCGGCGGGTTTTTTCACGCTTACAGATCTAGGTCGAATGCTCTGTGCTTCGGGGCGCTGGCTGCAGCATAATGGCTGCTATTTTTTTTACCTCCAGTGTCGTTCCTACAACCTGCAATCAAGTTTCCCAGGCACTGCATTAACAACACTCATTGCCCGCGCAAATAAATGGTCACAACTTGTTTTCTATTGGCCATCGTCCGCCTCGAAAGCTTCATTGGAATGATCATTATGAGACTCGCTGGCTGAAGATAACAGATCGTCCTTTCTGTGTAGGCTTCTACTTAAACTGCACTCCCCTCTCTCTCTCTCGCTCTCTCTCTGTCTCTCTCTTCCCTGACGCCACGAAGACTGACCTGCTTTTCACAACTGATATCCTTAATACACTTCAGCCTGGCCCCGAGTTAGTGTACAGCAAGAAAAAAACACACAAAGGCGACAAACAATAATGTTTGAAGCCGCAATGATAAGGCCCTAAACAGTCACTGGAGCAGATTCTGATTCCTCCCAAACACTAGCATGGAATTGTGCCGAAATTTATTCTGAATCAGGAGCCAGCGGAGAATTAACAAATATGACAGCTTTAGTGCATTGTTTCAAATGGTGTTCGTTTCCCATAACAAGCGGCAGGCTCGTTCTAACACCCCCCCCCCCCCCCCCCCCCCACCCCACCCAGCACTAAACACCCATGGTTTATTCTGACCTGTATTTAAAATTGCCCTCAAACGATTTGTCCGGGAGGTTAAAAAACTAAATTTTAATAAGAGCTTTTGTGTGACATTCTAATAATGGAATTGTAACAATCTTTCATGGAAACATTACAGTGGCCGTGCCGCTCCAGCGATTAAGGATTACATTGGCCTTGGACTTCCGAAGCCCTGAACTCATTTTATTTATTGGGATGTTGAAACTGGGGGGGAGCAGGGAGGTGGGGGGGGTGGATTTTTTTTCCTCCGTCTCTAATATGAAAATTTATATTTGAAGTTTGACTCTAGTAGGGAAATGCGACCGGGTGGGGGAGCATCAGTGATGTACACACAGCCACAGATGTTGGGGAGATTGAGGCACACTAGCATAGAGATGCGAACAGATAGTAGTCCAGTTTGTGTTTAGTTACCTCGGTAGAAACACTTACATGTAAAATTACTTACAGTGAGAGTAAAAATGGAAAATATATAAGTTGACCTACAGCAACACTTACGAATCCATGCTTATCAGATATGTTGTTGGTGAGTTTTAGTTTGTGAAAAGTGACAGCTTTGGCCATCCATTGTTCGCCCGTTGCCGGGCTGTCTGGGTGAATGTACATCCTTTTTGGCATCTCGGGGTCGGCTTTCCCCGCCACCATCCAACGCGAATTGTGAAATTTGTAACGACAGTCATCGGCTGCTACAATGTCCATCAATAAAATGTATTTTGCCTTTTTATCCAGACCGTTGACTCGCACTTTGAACGGTGGAAACATTCTCCTGAATTAAACAGATGAAGCAGCACATTTAATGTAACATGCAGGCATCCAAGTAGATAAAACAACACAGTCCAGCATAAAAGGAGCGCACATTTAAACATAACACACTCCACAACTGTAAAATAATATGAGTTCATCTCCTACAACCTTTGTAATTTGTGAACTGTTCCACTTTATGTTTTGACATTCGATCAAGTCAACTAAAGTTGTAACTGGGATAAGTCTACATAGTTCATCCATGCCTAAGTAACACCCATCGCGTTTAAAGCAACCGGCAACTTCTCAGCTACCCGTGTATTGTCTGCGAAGAGCGCGGAGCATTCTTGCAGTGTGTGGCTGGAGGATTTTGGGGGAACCCGTTGCAAAGTTTGGCCATTTTCAAAAGTGAAATCGCATCGCGTTTGCCCGCAGTCTTCCCCGCTGTCTTTACCCCGAGCTTCACCAACAGTACAGTCGGCCGATTACGATCAGAGGTTATTATTAGCAACAGACTTATTCCTCGACCTCACAACTTCTGCAGTGGTTCAAACTGCGCTCGGGATAGCTAGTGACTATATAGGATTCTTCCCGGTCGGCATTTTGTGCTAGATTATGATTACGTGTTTTTAGTCGAGGGAATCTCCTCGGGAGGTGCTCGCTTTCCAGTATAAACATAGCCGTGGATAATTTTAATTTAAACGGCTTGATTACAAAGCGACGGAAAAAGATCAAAATACCCGGAGCGTTCATTTTATGTGGAACTAAGATACAGAAGCACGAGTGAGTGTGCGGAGCAGAAAGCACAACCTTTAGCAGTTGCCGTTTAGCTCTTTAATAGGGGACTGGACATTAAAACGCTCAGATTTCACTGGCAAATCCGATTGCGCCTTTGGCAAATTGACAACTGGCTTCTCCGAAGGACTTCGCAAATTCACGAGAATTAATTTAACAGATGACTGATTTTTAATTGTAGTTTTGATTTAAATAAAAACAAAATGAGCTACAAACGATCAGAAAAAGTTAAATAAATAATAAGGTTGGAAGAACCACAGCTTAAGTGGAATTGGTCACGAGCAGAACCGTACCTCCCAGACTTCGTGATGACCATTTCGGTGCCCACTTTGTGAAACTGGTCCCAAAGATCCTTCGCTTCCAGGTTCACTTTCGGATCGTCTTCGACCTCGTCCTCCGGTTCCAGGCTCTTGAGGGGCCGCAGGTGTGTTGACTGATGTCCGAGAGCGGAAACGTGAATCCCGGCCTCGGCCATGCTTGATTCCGTCAAAGGTTTCCCCAGAGCTCCGGGTAGCGAGAGAGCAGCCGCGCCGCTCGGTGGCAGCGCTAGGGCGGGGAAGAAGGAAGGTTGTGCCGTCAGAAATGCGCTCATGGGGAAATCCGCGGCTCGGTGAGCGTGGAACGGATGATAAGCCATAGTGGTCGCCGCTAAAACTGGTTCTCTCATGGGTGCATCCGGGAGAAATAGGAAGCTTTCTGTTGGAAGAGTAGCCTTGTCGCGTCTTCTTTACACCATCTTCTGGAAGAAAGCAGTTTCGATCGTCAGTCTCTCTCTCTCTCTCTCTCTCTCTTTCTCTCACTCACCCTCTCTCTCTCACACACACACAAAACACACACACATAACACACACACACACAGGTCCTTCCAACAATGGTCCGCTTTCGACTCCGTCCTGCTAATGAACCGCCCAGTTGATTGGTGATTTTACGCGTCCTGACCAATTGTGTGCCTGGATAGGCGGGGTTTTGACAACTAAAATCAGGATGGATGAGTTAGGAGAGGGGAGGGGTGGGAGAAAAGGTGTCGGAAGTTCCAACGTACAGTAACCATCACTGAGATCGCTCTTTGATAACATGTCAACAAAATTAAATATTAACCAATGACAGAAAAGAATGATACCCCCCCCCCGCCAACACACACACACACACACACCGTCTATTTCCCTCCCCCAGCCGTTCTCCATCCTTCCCGCTTCCCGGATTGAGAGTGCCCGGCCGGCACCAAGACTCCACGGCACATACAAACAGCTAGAGCCGCTAAAAATCGCCAAAAAACCCGCAGGTAATGATAAAAGGATTGTGGATTTATATAAAAAAAACTAAAATCGTCTGACTCGAACGGGATAGAGTTGACATTTCCTGATTTGTTTGTTACTCCAGAACCGATATACTTTCCTTAAACTGCGTTATCAATAAGTTGAAGCAAATATTGCTGTGTTTATATAATTGCGTTGGCGGTGTGTACTTGCATAAGTTGGGTAAAAACAAACAAAATGGGCTCAATGCAGTTCAGAAATGTTGTTTGGAATACTGCAACACATATTAACAATTATTCATCTTTGCAGTGAAATAAACAGCCAGACTCTGAGCACAGAGGTTAAACAGTTTAGAGACGGAGTTAAAAAGAAATTCACAAACGTAAGCTTTGACCAATTTGTAACGGCTAAAGCTGGAGTCGTTTAAATTTTCCAAAGTCTACCTTTTCTGTCCAAAGTTTGTGAGGTCAAACACATTTATCTCGATTCCCCTCAGTTACAACCTCATGTGCTGCTAAACTCACCAGGAAAAACAGTCAACTTTATGGCGGTGGGTCCCACCAGATGGCGTAATTAAGATTTGAAATCAAGTTATTGGGAAATAAATCGCGACCTTAAATTGCAAAGCAGGCCGGCAAGGGTTATTTTTTTAACTGAGGGGGGGGAGGGGGGGAGTAATCGCCTTTTCTGTTGGAGTTATGTTGTTTTCCTTCGCCACTGAACCAGATTTGGCATCTAAAATACGGACATTGGCCTTTTTAATTTTACAGCCAGCGAGTTGTCCAAACGCTTCAGCGCGTTGTGAATCGTGGGAAAAGCCAAGCGAGACGAGTCCGCAGAACGCGGCACTCTGCACTGAATCCCAACGCTTATACCCTAACTATCACCGGCAGTTTTAAACGGTGGGGGGATGGGGGCCGATAGAGTGAACCGCACTCGATTGTAATTGTGAATGTTTCAGGATGATGCGTTTGGAAGACGCTTGGCGTCTATGATTATAAAACAAATCCTAACCCTCTAAAAAACCCAAATGTGAAAATGGGAAAGGGAGAAGCTGGTTTTGAGGGGCAAAGCAGATTCTCAGAACGGGAATAAAAGGTTCCTCGAAACCATCTCCTCCGATTAAGTCGGACACGGCATGTCGAGAGCGCTTGGCGCCAGTCTGCTGACGTCTAACAATGAGCACCGTCCCCTGTCACTTCGCATTAACCAAAGAAATTTTATCAGCGCCCCTCCTCTCCCCATTCCCCCGCAACCCCCCTCCCTCCAATAAGCACTGCTGGGAAAAAAATGGAAATCAAAGCTCACGGTGTTCTGCCGGTTTCTGGGAAAGTATAAATGAGATTTAAAATATATATATAATCTGTCCGTGTAGGGATCTGTGCGTTTACGAATTACTCGCGGGAGGTGAGATGTCACATTTCCCCCCTATCTCCTGGCACTTATTTTGCAGCTCCAAGTCTAAGATGGTATAGGACGGAGAATGTACTGATGGGATCAGTGGCGGGTGAAACAAGCTCAGGTTATCTAACAATTTAGTTAACAGAATAGTACAATATCATTAACCATTTTAATTTTACAAGATTCACACAAGTACATTTTACAATTGGAAAATATGAGTGTCTGCAATTCGCCAGACGAGTGATCTGCATTGAAACGGTGAATATATATATATATATATATATATATATATATATAAACCCAGTAACTGTATCCTGGCCACAAACGTTTCACACAGCACGGTTTTTCTGTGAACTCATTAGTTTAATGCAGGATGATTTTTCCCCAACACCCCCGACAAAAGTCAGGTACCTGAACAATGAGGGTAATAGCGTTAAAAAAGATTTGTTTTATCCCAGGCTGGTTTCAGCAAAGCCGCGTTATTGCCCGAGTACTACCACCGTTTTCTGAGGTGGAAACATATATAATCTGTTGAAGACTTAGTTATCCGTATTTAGAATTAGATATTGTGTATATTAAGGAGACTGCTGCAATTGATCAGCGCGGATAGCATTTATCTGAACCCAGTCAGAGAGGGAGAGATAATAACCTGTGTCTCTATCGAACAAGGTGCAGTATACCTTTGTCTTCGATCTCTGTATCTGTTGGCCTGATAATGTTACTGGCGCCACAAAATATTCAACTGCTAGCAAAAAATAAGACAACAGCTTCCATTCATTGTCTTAAGGCTACTTATTATTCACGCCACTGTTTGAAAGCTAAACATTAAGCACAAATATTCAGGTACAATATAGTCATCACTGACCCTATTCCGTGACGTTCCTAACCAGTGTATAAAGTAAGCCCTCACCACATCTCATCCACCAACAATAATTTACCAATCAGTTAGCAGGGAGGACAGGTCCTCTTTGCGAGGCGTTTTTATTCAAGGCAATTACACTCTCACCTAAAATTGATCCCAGTGTGTGGGGTCTGGCCAGATAGCACGACGGAGAGCTCGGTACTTGTAGCTCCCGGTGCAGAATGGTTATCACACAGCCATACCCTTCACACAGAATACAGTAAAATTCTGTCTCAGACTCACATAACCAACGCTGCTACAGAGGTTTCAGAAAGAGAGAGAGATAGTGTGTGTGTGTGTGTGTGTGTGTGTGTGTGTGTGTGTGTGTGTGTGTGTGTGTGTGTGTGTGTGTGTGTGTGTGTGTGTGTGTGTGTGTGTGTGTGTGTGTGTGTGTGTGTGTGTGTGTGTGTGTGTGTGCGTGTGTGTGTGTGTGTGTGTGTGTGTGAAAAACAAACAAAAAAAAGTTGATAACAGGGAGCTATGAAAGATCGCAAGATGTGACCTTGCCTCAATTGGAGCTAATGTTATTGATGGACAGTGGACAGAACTGCAATTAAATGCACTATTTCTCTGAGATATGAATGCCCATCGTTTGGAGAGGCTTTGTTCGTAGATATTCCATTAACCAGTAAATTGTCAACTCGGGAGGTATTGCAGAGCATAAATCTACGTTTAATTCCATTCATTAGAATTATTCACAAGCACCATTCTACTGAGGCAACTTCTGATTGCAATTTTAATACAGAATTGTATTGTAAGTGACGTAAAACGTTTCAAAGTTAAACCATGAAACGCCGTTAACCAATTAATGTGCATTTTAATGTGCACTTTTGTTATTTTGTTAAGGGATAAACGCAGAGGTCTGATGTCGGGAATCGGACAGGCTCCAAGTAGCGGCCGAGTGAAGTTGACGATGGCGGCCGATTGCCGTTCTCAATAAGCCGCCAGCTTTGCGTGACCTTATGTACTAGCACAAGGAGATTCGAGAACCAGGTTTACAACGTTTAATCCCTGTGGCCGGTGGCAGTTTGAGACAACACGTCCAACCAGGTCTACCGAGTTGTTCATCACTTACGTGATCCTAGGGTCAACCTCACTCTTTCGGGGTCACCCCTTGATTACTGTGGTTGCATTAAACTGCATGTTCTGGGAGCATTATGTAATGTCCCTTGCAAGTTCAACTTGTATGTACTATGTACAGCATAGGCTTTAACTTTTATATATGAGGTCTTTACTCACAAAATGGTTATTTTCAATATGAATATTGTACTATCTATGCAATATATAATTTACGATATATAAATAACAAGTGATCATGTTTTAAAATCCTGTGCTTAAAGTGAAACAGATTGATAGATTATACCTGTTTGAGAAGATTTCACTGAGCATATGTAATCAATGACATGAGCATTATTTGTGAAAGACAGATGACCTCCTGTTTTTAACCCAAATGGGTACCACCGAGTTTGTCTTCTATTTCCTTCGTCTATTCTTTCTACTTATTTGCACTGAAGAAGCGAACTCGTTGCAGAACTGTACCGCTTTCAGTTCGATGGAATAACGCAAATGACCAGTTAACATTCTAAATGAGTCAGTTTAATATGCCGCAATAACCAACAAGTTTGTACATATTGTGGATATATGCCAGTTCTTATTCATTATTAGGTTATATTTACATGTACAATAGGAGCCAGCCTGATGATAGTTCCGCGCCATTTGCAGGTTACTCTGGCTACTGTCCACATATTCACCTGCCAGGAGTGATGTGCCTTTTCCGTTTTTATTTTCCCCCATAGGACACAATTTTGCCGAATCCCGGTGAAAATAGATCTTTTTTTTTTACCAGCGCCTAATAATTCAAAAGTTAGTTACAAAGTTAGCCACTTTCAATTGTTTGTATAATAATCAAATAAGAGCAGCGGCATTGTTGAAATGCAGACTCGTGTTCCAAGTTTATTTAGCAATAAGCCAACATTTAAAAAATACTTTAAATGGGAGTTTAAATCTTCAAAAAAGGACGGGAGTTGTGAAATAATTTCATCTCATAAAAGCATTTCAGAAGTTCAACTGTCTCTCATTGAATTACCTCTGCTCTGTACCACCACGGTTTAAATTATCAACTGATATCCAAATTGGGAGGCTTAAATAGTGCATGACTTGCGAATTGTAGTTGTGGCTGTAAATATAAAAACCTGAATGCAAGCGCGGGGAATTGAATTTGTTTTCTGTGAACTTGTTCTTGTATGACTGCGTGTGAATCATTGTTTTGCCTGTTTATGAACACAAGTGGTTAGATGTGGGGTGTTGTATAAATGGTGCATACTATGCAACTGTGAATGTGTTTCTGTGTGTGCATAGACGAGTGTGCGTTTGTGCACATCAAGTGTGAGAGGTGACTCCTCAACTAGTAACCAAAACACGAGAAGCCACCTTCAATATCAACCGATTTATTCTTTTGGATGGTCGCGGTTCACTTTAGGAAAGAACAATATAGTTTCTTGTAAATTATATTTTATTTGCTATATCCTTTAATCGTTTAACAATTACCTCTCTTCTTTTCCATAGTCATGCGCTTTTTAAGGGTGAAATCTCGTTCTCCGTAGCTTAATCTTTACGCCATTGACCCTCATAGTGTTAATGTCGATCGCCACTATTTTAAAGCCCCCGCCTCCTCTCAGCATATCTAAAGGTACCGTTAAACTTCAATTCTTCGTTATCTGTCTCACTCCCTCCCTTCATCTCCCTCCACTCCTTCCTGACTCCCATTCTGACCCCCCCTCCCCCCTCTCCCCTCCCCCTCCACCCCACCTCATCTCTGCCTATTTTTAGCAGAGACGATGGGTCGTGGCGCCAGGCAGTTTAAGACCTGTCAAACTCCTTCATAATTTTCCGATGACACGTGTCGACCATCAATGCAAACGCGGCGATTCAGCTCGCCTTCCCCCGGTGTACTGGGAAGGCGGCGACGGCAAATCACATTACTCTGGTCTCAGTGTCTGCATCTTGAATGAGCAGAACTGGCAGTGTCCCATCCAAGTGGAAAGAAAATTACACCAGTGAAACAGTTTTCTCCCTCTCTACCCGATTATCTCCCGAGTTCCTATCTTCTGCCTCCTCACTGTCATTCCCTCTCACCCGTGTTTTCGCCGTGTGCTCGCAGTTTTCCATTTCCCGTCCTGTGCCCCTAACTCCCTTGCCCCATTGCCTCTCTGTGTGCCCGACCTCTCTGCTTTGTTCAACTCACTCCGTCCCGTTTCGCCAGTCTTCCCCGTAATTTCCTGTGCTCTCTCCTCCCCGTCTCTGTTCTCCATCCTTACCAAACGTACAGTTTTTTTTAGTTTAAAATCCACTCTCGGATTATTTCCATCCTTTCAATCATTTCTTTGCGCGTTCTCTACTCCATCCACACAATGTGGAAACACTGACGCTCCCTGAATCCTTAAACATAGCTTTGAAATGTACCAGACACATCTGATAGAATACTAACGATATTTAGATTCCGCGGGCCGCTGTAACAATGAACCGGCTATGTTGCGCTTCGGAGAGCCAAGGTTTTCAAAAGGGAATATCTATTGTGAAGGTTTCGGGTCAGGTAAAAGGTGATATCGAATATATTAAATGCGGCTCTGCGCTGACCTTCGGGATATACATGTCCGGCCCTTGCGATGGCCCGGACATGTTTACAGTTTCCAGTACTCGGGCTGGAGGGAAACACTCCTGCACATCAGCTAATTCAAGGGCAAAATTACCAGGTTATTGAGTGCTGATGGAATATATATTGATAGGGACAAAACCTCTAAACAATAAGGGGGGGGGGGGGGGGGTGGACGATAAAGCCAGTGGCAAACTGGAACTGGCGCGATCTGCGCGGTAGACTGGACAACAGGAGCTACCTGCCCGGGTTTACACTTTAGTGTTCACCTGGGTTTGGAATCTCAGATTCACCGAGCGGTCCACGTTATTTGTCTTGCATCGAGGAGGATCCAGTAATAAATATTTCTAATCATTGACAACTAATGTTGTTTTATTCTATTGAATTGAAGTTTCCAGCTGACGGTCACATTGCGGTGCGCAATATGGTTTAGCTTTGGAATTGCAGATGCAGGAATCTTGAGCAACACACAAAGTACTGGAGGAACTCATCGGGCCGGACAGCATCTATGGAGGAAATGGAGTCTAAAAAGGGATCCGGCCGAAACGTCACCTGTCCATTCCCTTCACAGGTGCTGCCTGGCTTTAGGGGTAGTTTGTGTCTTCCAACCATCACCAGACTGGCTTTGGAGGAATTCAAGATTCTCCTCCAGGTTCACACAGATCCAGTGTCTCCTGCCCAATCCGTCGCTGCCTTTAGTAAACTGATGAGAACAAAATAATGAAATGCCATTGCTATCTGAAGGGCGACAACACATAAACAGAACACCAAATGGAAGGAAACATCGAAACCAGAGGGACCAAGCGAGCGGTGTGAGGCGGAAGAGTATGCAATCGCTAACGGCCATGTGGTCGGTGAGTTCAGGAAGGTTTCTCTTTATTCGCTATTTTAGCGTAATGGCAAAAGGTGAATGGAACCAAAAACAGCGAGCAGTGGAATATTGTTATCAACTGATTCCACCTACAACAGAACATCCCGTGGCATTCTGAAAAATATATGACTGTGATGATGCTAGACTTTTGCAGCTTCGCGAAAGGAGAAATATCTACAGTTGCAAATGTTATCGCAACCTTTATATCCACCTGTCTGTCTGTCTGTCTGTCTGTCTGTCTGTCTGTCTGTCTGTCTGTCTGTCTGTCTGTCTGTCTGTCTGTCTGTCTGTCTGTCTGTCCATGTATCTGTCTATTTACCTGCCCAACCATTTATTTATCTCTTCCTCTCAACCTATCAATAATATATGAACCTAATGTACCTGCGTATCTATCAGTTATAAATCAAGGACTCATCATTTTCTGTGTCTGTCTGTCTGTCTGTCTGTCTGTCTGTCTGTCTGTCTGTCTGTCTGTCTGTCTGTCTGTCTGTCCGTCCTTCCGCCCGTCCGCCGTCCGTCCATCCATCCATCCATCCATCCATCCATCCATCCATCCATCCATCTATCTATCTATCTATCTATCTATCTATCTATCTATCTATCTATCTATCTATCTATCTATCTATCTATCTATCTATCTATCTATCTATCCATCTATCCATCTATCTATATATCTATCTAATCTAACTATCGAATGTAATAAAAACATTTAGTCAATCTTTTCGTAGTCAGGTGTGATCACATTTTGGGATATTCTTGCAAGATCCTCTCCGTTTCATTAATGCACCCATACTTAGAATTATGCAAAGTCCATTTGTCCTAGATCCGGTTTGGAATACGTTCCGAGTAAAACTAGCAAGAGAAGCCAAACAACCTGTGCACCGATCTTTATCTGAACCTCCGTGACGTGGACAGGAGGGAGTGAGTAAAGCAAATAACTCTATTAGTGGAGGGGTTGCAGGAGGAAAGAATTTGATTATAAACCGCTAATGACTTAGGAATGTATGTTCAACAGTGGGATTGAAAGAGCAACCGACTCCTCGGGTCATTTACTCTTGAATATTATATTCATCTTTCCACGGAGCGGCAAGAGCAATTTGTTACAAGGTTTACATGTCATGTGCGGTCACATTATCTGTGATACACACCATAAAAGTGCATTTCTGCATCGTTGAGAAAAATAACCTGCTTCACATTGTCCTGATCCTGCATAATTTAATAAATCGAAACGTAATATTTAGTATGCATTAATCTAACGCGTGGACCGAACTCGTCGACAGTTTTACTGTGTCTGTCACTTTCCTCCGTTTTTCCAATAAATTAACGTTTTGAGTTCCTTAATTTAATATTTTATTACAGACTCCTGCTCTTACTCGGTTTAAACATATTTACTCAAGTAATTACTAAGTATTTCAGCAGCCCCGCCGGCCCAGTAGACATGCCGTAATAATCGTGTGAAATTAGGGCCAAATATCCGTCTGAATCATTTCCATTTAATTAAGGCATGGTCTCGTTTTCGTGGAGTTGAAATCTGTAATTGTACCTATTGATGGCAAATACAATCGCCATACACAAAGAATGTAACGATCGGATGTACATTGGTCCTACTTAGTTCCATCTTCAAGTACATGTCTTTTCCATGTTAGTTTGAAGGTGGATTTGACAAGGATATGTTAATATTCTCATTGATTAGACTGTCAACATTTGCCTGATCCTTCAGGAAGAAAAACAGAAAATCTGAGACAATAACGGCGATGTCAGTTCGTCGGCACCGGGCTGATGAAAGAACTTCGACTTGAAACGTCAACTCAATGTTTCTTTCTCCCCAGATGCCGGATCGACTGTGTTTACAGCAATTTCCGTTTATATTTCAGATTTCCAGCGTCTGCAATTGTCGGGCTTTGGCCTCACCCACCTTTCCATCTTCATCTGCCCCCTTCCCTCACTCCAACCAGTCTAAAGAAGGATCCCGTCTGGTCATCTCCCTCCATAGACATTGCCTGGCCCGCTGAGTTCCTCCAGCACTTCGTGTTTTTCTCAAGATTCCAGCATCTGCAGTCCCTGTTGTCTCCTGTAATTCAGATATGTCTAGTTGGAATACACCGTCATTATCTGGTGATGGGCCACCTTTTGTGTACGCGGTGTACCCTCGATTCTTTAGGCGGTGGGTTTGCTTGTTGTGCCTTGGGCCGGCGGGACTTGCTGTAAACTCCGCGCGCTATTGCGACATCGCCTCTTAGCTGAGGGGCCATTGGCAGAGTCCCGATAAATCCCTCGCCCAATTAAATGGCTATTCACAGATAACATCAGACCAGACGCTTCGAGAGTTTCATTAATTTCCTCTGGCTACATTTGCCCAAAGGCTAATGGCAATATTACCAATATTAATAGTGATAAGATATTAAATAATGTAGGAATGTCAAATCTTACCGCATCCGCTCAGAGGAACTCGGCACCGCGCAATAACATTCCACGGCATCACTTTAATCACTTTTTGTTATTAGACAGAAATCGGGGTCCAAACCATTACATACACCGGGAAGATAAATATAAATATTTGCCCTTCTGTATTATTACTGGAGAACAGTAGTGTTACACCTTCAAGCACCATTTACTCATATTTTTCGAAAACTACCATATCTTGTCTTCGCAGGTGCTGGGTGAAGGATTTAGTTCCGTTCGGGTTCAGAGCGAGGGGCTCTATTAATATCAGCGAGAGGTTCTTTACTCCCATTAATTTCCTCAAGTATCTCACTCCAGTCAAAATTCCCGTGTATTTGTACCATTCGAAAATTTTAAAAAAGAACAATCTGTCCGATTATCTTCATGTTTAATAAAGAAATTCAGAAAATACTGATCAACTGCGATAACTTAAACCTGTTAATAATTTGGACTCTATGCTGCGCATTTCTTCGATATATTTTCATTTCTAAAGACTGGCCTCTTGGTGAACGAGTGCGACCTTCATCTGCACCAGTTAAACAAGGGGGAAGAAAAAAACCATATTTGGCTTAAATGTCAATCAGGAACAATATCTAAAAAACAAACCCCAGTTCAAATTTGCCCGCGTTAATGGTCCTTCTGCGTTTATTTATCAATGTTAAAAATCTATTTTAATAGTTATCAAACAACAAAAAGAGGATTCAATGACAAGTATCCGACCTCGCATATGAGACTGAAACGAGCAAGATTTGGACCAGATCCTTACATCAGGCTGAGATAACAGTGATCCTTCCAATCTGCTAAAACTCGAACTGGAAATTAAACGGGAATGCACACAGATAACATAATAACACTTGTTTTATCCAAAACCAACGCCTTTGATCGGACAAAATTGAAACCTTCCTGTCTTAGAACTTGTATGTTTTTTGAGTATGAACAAAAGGCTGTTGTGTTCCCATCTCCCAAACCCAATCCCTCATCCCATCTCGCTAAACCGCGGGTGGGGACATAATGCCTTCGTTACAATTGACCGCGGATCCGTAGGCCGTTTGCAAAACTTCGATGATTGCGAGATGGCCCTAATTTGTTGGTTCTCTGCGGGTCTCAGTTGGAGCCGCGGAGTTTCACAACTCTCTCCTCTCTCTCTCTCTCTCTCTCTCTCTCTCAATCTCTCTCCTTCTCTCCGCCCCGTCCCTCTCCTCGCCAGGTATCGGTTGGGGGCGCTGACATCAACAATTTCTCGAAATATTCTGGATCACAGAAAAACTGGACCATTGCCGCATTGGTGGAGAGCGAGCAGCGCGGCCGATGTATACAAAAACACGCGGTAACTTTACAAACATAACAAGTTTAATAATAACCACCAAATATTACCGCTTGTTTATTTTATTGCCGTGTTGATAGCATCCATGCAAATAAAGACAATTATTTTGGCTTCGGGATATCTCCGTTCAGTCTTTAAATTTGCAAACGTTTGATTCATAACCGTGCCAGTGAGGGGTTAACAGGCGAGAATTGGCATGAGACGCCAGGGGCGACACTCAGATGTCGCCTAATGGATGCCTGGGTACGGGAGAGGCACATCCTCGCCGGTTCCTCCCCGTTGCAACCTGAGCAGCCAGTTTCCTGAATAATTGAGGGGACACGCATTGCCAAAATTACAAGGATGAGATAACTTCATACAAAAGACGCGTTGATAGTCACACCTACTAGGAACAGTAAACTCATTCCGGCCAATGACTCTACTCATCCCGAATAGTTGACGGGAGAAATCAGACATTTTTACAAGTCCACTCAATGGTATTCACAAGCGAAATTACTTATAGGATTCGCTGAGATAAATTATTAACTTATGTTTCTAATTTATTATATTCTAATTATACATTTTTTGAAATCTAGTAGTCAACAAAAAGAGTATCTGTAAATGTTATTACATTTCGCTGAGATTAGTCTAATGATTATGGCCATTGTCCAAAACGGACGGTCGTTTCTTTAACGCCAGTGTTCTCCGCTGACATTTCTGATTTATGGCAAATTTAAAATGTTATAGCTAATTTTACGTGGTCTCTGAGATAGGTTTCTATCAAAGGTTACCGTGGCGCCAATGTTGATAAGGTCCATTAATATTTTCCAAGCAGTTGAAATTGTTTAGGAAAGAGAAAGCATGTTTTGCATGGATAATATTACAACTGTGGTCTCTTCAATGCTGGAGAACTCTACGACTGCCATTTGGAGTTGGAAAATAAAATATGCTTTTTTAAGTCAAAAGTTAATTTTAAATCATCCCTTTAAGTGTGTTCGAACACCATGGCACCTTTGATAGCGACAGACACTTGTCAGCAGTGATCTCCACTTTAATATAACGGGCGCCCAGGAATGATGATAATGGTCTTAGAAGGAAGAAGCTTGCAGCAAGGTTCGAGACGAGATGGTCGCTACGAGCATAGAACAATTGATTGATTAACTAAACAACGTCTCCTGGTTGTTTGCCGGGGCAGTGGAGGGAGGGGGAAAAGTTACGCGCAGATAACGAGTGAATGAGTGCGTGAAAAAACATCGAGATAAGATAATGTGAGTCATTCGAAAATATAATCTGTCAGGGAATGTCCGCAAGAAAATACCAAGATTTAGCAATCGACTGTACCTTTTATCATCGGAATTCAAAGCAGACAGACGTACGCGAAAAACGCCGTGGTATCTATGATACAAATAGATTATTACATAATTGTGACAGATTTTTTTTCCTATATTGATTAATGGAGATTATTATATACATATATTGATTAATATCAATTAATTGGTACATGACATTTATTGGTTGAAATATACTTCGATTAATAAATATTATTTTATGTAAAATATATTTATACATATATGTACATGCTAAAACATCTTTATGTTCATAAGCATTATGAATACTTACATCTGAAATAAAAAAGAGCTGGAAAACCGATTAATGTTTCCTACATTTTCTACCAATATATACATATATTAATTAATAGATTGGCATTTGCATTAAAGATTAAAGGATTTAACAGAATTAACATATTGATACGTGAATGTGTAAATATACAACACCAATATGATAAAGAAATGTCACTGGAGAGAAATTGAGACGTTAGTTTAAAAGTTCAACTCATCCAAACTGATGCCGAGGAGGGTGCGGCGATTTTCAGAGACTCTGGAGTGCAGGGGGTTAGACTCACCGCATCAGTACGGTACAGACATTCGCTCAACTGCCACGGACAGAGAAAATTTATTAACAGTCTCCCGCTGCCTTTGATCAGGCAACTCTGACCCGGCCTGTAAATCAGTTGAATGGTGGAACAGGTGGATTTATTTTCAATCAAGACTTTGCTGCATGGCCTCTGGGCTCTTGTGTCGCGGCAGCTCATTGGGCCGAGTGGGGAGAACCCTGTCGTGTCCAGCGCGATGGAGCTATGAGCGCGGCCACTGACAGCGGGGGACGCCTAGACTCGGCCCCGGCACATTAGCTCATTGTCGTTGGCCCAGAAGCGGCTCCAGGTCCAATCAGCCGCCTGGTCAGCCGCTTTGATCATAGAGCGAGCGACTAGCAGCGACTGACACTGTGCTGTTCCCTCCGCTCCTGTAACCGCGGGTACCAATCAGCCCCGTCGCCCGGCGCTCAGGCAATTTAAGTGTCACCAGTCCTCTGAGATCAACACCAACCTATGTCCCGCACCTAATGACTCCCGGCGCGTCTCGTCAGGCCAGCAGCCATAATAAGCTGACCCGAGGATATCTTTTCACTATTGCCAACGAGCCTGGCGAGAGTTTGAAGATAGGTAGCGTCTCGTCCCGAAACGACGTCTGTCCACTCCCTCCACAGTTACTGCCTGACACGCTGAGTTCCTCCAGCACTTTGTGTTTTGTTCAAGATTCTAGCATCTGCAGTTTCTTATGTCGAACATTCCTATCACCATCAGTGAGGGTGCGCCATTATAACTGATATTCCAATAAGGGGTCTCGACCCGAAACGTCACCCATTCCTTCAATCCAGAGATGTCGCCTGTCCCGCAGAGTTACTCCAACATTTCGTGTCTATCTTCCAAACCAACAACATGTCCAGCAGAAGGCCACAGTACTTAAAAGAGGTTCAGTTTACTGCGATTCGTTGGATTGCTTATTCCTTAACAAAAAAATGATGGTTTGAAATTCGCAGAAATCAAGTTACATGGTTGGGGGTTCGCCTGATCTCAGGTATATTGGGCTAGACACAAAGAACAGTTTCAATGATGGAACAAGGTTTGTGATATGATAAAAACACAAAGTGCTGGACGAACTCGGTGGGCCATGCAGCATCTGTGCAGGGAATGGATAGGGCGACGTTTCGGGTCCGGGTCAGAAACAGATGACATCAGCCAGGATGGTTCCGATAATCCGATTGTTGGCAGGGATGGTGTGATCACAAGAGGGATACATCGTTGTGAACTGTGGGACTGGTTAATCAACTTCTAACGGATGAAGGTGGGGGTGGGGGGGGGGGGGGGGGGGGGGGGGGAAGTATTCGTATAATTTACCTACAATTAGAGAATTCATCGTTCATATCGCTGGGTTGTAAGTTTATACTCAATTACTGATGAAGGTAAGCCAATTGTACACATTTCCCCCCCATCTTGCCTCGTGTGGCCACTTTCAAGAGGCTATAAGTTGCATCCAAGACCCCTCTGCACATCAATGGTCTCTTAAAATGTATTACCACAAACGTGCTCAGATTAAACTCCATCTGTCATTTCTCTGCCCAAATATCCAACAGGTTTATAACAACTATTGTTAACTATTTGCCAACCTTCCTCGCTATCCTCAACTCAACCAATGTTGTGAGGAGATGAGACAAGTTGCTGAGAGAGACACCTTGTTGGAAGCTTGGACCTCAGGTTCCAATCCCAAGCATAAAACCAGAACATGCACTGAACACTCAGTAAATCAGGCAGCATGCATAGAAAGAGAAACAAGAGTTAAGCCTTCGGGTCGATGGTACCCTTCTTATAAATTCCTCCACCCAACACTTTTGTGTTTTGCTCACCAGTCTCGCATTTCTAGTTCCCTGTGTCTCTATCAACCCGAAGAAGCATATTGATATACTGTAACTTGCCCAATTAATCCCCTGTCTCTGAAGGAGAGAGGAATCGAAGTGGCAGCGAGTGGACTACAACTTGGGGTGGGTGGGGGTGCAGGGAGGGGGGGGGGGGGGGGGGGGGGGAGTGTGGGTTGGGTACCGGTCAATGTCGCAATTCTCGTCAACTGACCTATTACGAGTTTCGTGCAACAACCGAGTGCCCTGGTTTCCGGGCAGCGGCAAGGGGGGATGGCAATGGGGACTGGACCATATAAACACCGGCTCTGCCTCGGGTTGGCGAAGATCCTTAAAGTCGACGCGTGTGGCAGAAAGGGGAGAAGCTCAAGAAGTGATAAGTTCAGAGAGAGGTACTATTCTCAAATCTATAAGGTCGTGTTCGCAGATTTAGTCTAGTTTCGAGATACAGCAGGGAAATAGGCCTTTCGGCCCTCCGAGTCCATGTCGACCATCGATCCCTAGTTCACACTAATTCTATGTTATCCCACTATCGCATCCACTCCCAACACGCTAGAAAACATCTCCCGACGCACAGGAGGCAATTAACCTACAAACCCGCGCGTCTTAGAGATGTTGGAGGAAAGCGCAGCATTCGGAGGAAACCCATGCTGTCACGACGAGAAGGTGCAAACTCCACACAGACAGCAGCCGGAGTTGCGCGTCAGGTATGGATCGAACCCGGGGCACCGGCGCCGGGAGGCACCGGCTCTACCAGCCGCCCCCCAGATGATCAAATCTCTTCACTCCTCAAGCCCCAGATCCCAGAATTAATGGCGTTTCTCTGCCATCAGTTGTAGGAGCTCCACTCGCCCTATCTTTATCCTTCCCCCTACCCTCTACCTTCCTCTCTCCCCTTCCCCGTTCACTGGTCCCAGGGTTGGGTCTGTGGGTCTGCGGCACCTCTCCACTTCCCCCTATCAGATTTCTGACATTCTGGTGGCGGAGATTAACCATCAAACACACAGTAAATCTCCATTTAATGACGTTGTTTGACTATGTTCAATCCTGGAGTTTTCGTAACCTTATAAAATGTGAATGTTTTCAGAAAGAGATTGTAAAATCGCATAGCCCAAGGCCCAGCGCCTGGCCTGACAAGCTCAGGGATCCGAAGTGAATTGGGATGCGGCTGTAGTGAACAGGCCAGCATTTATTGTCCTTCCTAATTGCATTTAAGAAGGCGGCGGTGAACAACCTTCCTCAACTGCTCCAGTCCCGCTTGTGAAGGCGCTCCAGTCTCGCCGTGCTGCTGGGAGTGAGTTCAGGAGTTCAGTACACGCAGGAACAGGCCCTCGCCCCACCAAGTCTGTGCCGAATGTGACATGAAGCCGAACTCTTATTGGTCTGTACCTAATCCACATCCCTCCATTCTCTGCATATCCATGTACCTACAAAAAAGTCCCTCAAATACTATTTTTGTATATGCCTCCACCACCACCTCAGCAGCACATTCAGGTACTCACCACACTTTGAAAACAATGGCCCTCGCATCTCTATAAACTTTGCATTTTTCACCTTAAAGCCATGCGCTCTAATATCTGATAGTTCCATTCTTGTTATCTGAATGGTGGCCAATTAGGAAAAGGGGAGATACAGCGAGACCTGGGTGTCATGGTACACCAGTCATTAAAAGTAATTGCAACTCACTTCTCCTTGGCATCAGCTCCACCTACATCAACCGACTCCAACTGGTCCAGAACGCAGCCGCCCGACTCATCACCCACACCAAATCCTGGCATCACATCACTCCAGTCCTCAAAAAACTTCACTGGCTTCCCGTCTCCCACCGGATCACCTACAAAATCCTGGTCCTCACCTACAAAGCCCTCCACCATCTGGCCCCCACATATCTCATTGACCTCCTCTCCCCCTACCAACCCTCACGGTCCCTCAGATCCACATCAGCCGGTCTCCTCTCCATCCACAAGTCCAACCTCCGCAGTTTTGGGGACAGAGCCTTCTCCAGGGCAGCTCCCAGGCTCTGGAACTCCCTCCCCCAACTGATCCGCTATTCCGTGTCCCTCCCCATCTTCCAGTCCCGCCTCAAGACCCATCTCTTCACCTCTGCCTATCCTTAGCCCCACGTCCCCGTCCCTTTTCATCTGTGCATTAATTGCCTCATGCTGTGTTTTGTATTGAATTCTGTCTTTACTTTGTGTACTAGTCATGTCTCTACTATTTATTTCATTCCCCTTACATGTTTTTCCTATACATGCTCAATTTTTGTAAGGTGTCCTTGAGACTCTTGAAAGGCGCCCATAAATAAAATGTATTATTATTATTATTAAAAGTAGGCATGCAGGTGCAGCAGGCAGTGAAGAAAGCGAATGGTATGTTAGCATTCATAACAAAAGGATTTGAGTCTAGGAGCAGGGAGGTTCTACTGCAGTTGTACAGGGTCTTGGTGAGACCACACCTGGAGTATTGCGTACAGTTTTGGTCTCCTAATCTGAGGAAAGACATTCTTGCCATAGAGGGAGTACAGAGAAGGTTCACCAGACTGATTCCTGGGATATCAGGACTTTCATATGAAGAAAGACTGGATAGACTCGGTTTGTACTCGCTAGAATTTAGAAGATTGAGGGGGGATCTTATAGAAACTTACAAAATTCTTAAGGGGTTGGACAGGCTAGATGCAGGAAGATTGTTCCCGATGTTGGGGAAGTCCAGAACAAGGGGTCACAGTTTAAGGATAATGGGGAAATCTTTTAGGACCGAGATGAGGAAAACATTTATCACACAGAGAGTGGCGAATCTCTGGAATTCTTGCCACAGAAGGTAGTTGAGGCCAGTTCATTGGCTATATTTAAGAGGGAGTTAGATGTGGCCCTTATGGCTTAAGGGATCAGGGGGTATGGAGAGAAGGCAGGTACAGGATACTGAGTTGGATGATCAGCCATGATCATATTGAATGGCGGTGCAGGCTCGAAGGGCCAAATGGCCTACTCCTGCACCTATTTTCTACGTTTCTATGTTTCTATGTTTCTGGGAAAAAGGTTCTGACTGTCTTCGTTATCAATGCCTCTTACAATTTTATATACTTCTACAAGGTTAAAGTCCTCTCATAATTGTACCTTCTGAACCCTCTGAATTTTGTAGTCGGCAGGGCAGTACTCTGCATATCGCCAACTTGGACAATTTTACATTTTTTATCAAGCCAATTTATCAAGCTACAAACCGGTACATCTTTGGAGTGTGGGAGGAAACCAAAGAACCTTCTGCATATCAATGACTTTCCTTTAGAAGGGACGCAGCAGTAGATTTGCTGCCTAACATTGCCAGTGACCTGGGTGCAATTATAACTACGGGAGTTTGTACGTTCTCCCCGTGACCCGTGTGGGTTTTCTCCGGGATTTCCGGTTTCCTCCCACAATCCTAAGACATACAGGTTTTTATGTTAATTGGCTTGGTATAATTGTAAATTGTTCCAGTGTGTGCAGAATAGTGATAATGTGAGGGAATCGCTGGTCAGTGCAAACTCGGTGGGCCGAAGTTTCCATGCTGGATTTGTAAACTACACTAAACTAAACTAAATTTGACCTCCCAAAATGCAACACATCACTCTTGCTCGGATTAAACTCAATCCATCATTTGTCGGCCCATTTCTGTAGCTGACCATTATTCCACTGTACACCTTGACAACCTTCCTCACAGTACGCGATCCGGGCAACCTTGGTGTCATCTGCAAACTTACTAACTTACACATCTATTCGCCTTCCATCACAGTGGGGAATGTGGAGGAGTCACTGTGGTGGATGTTTATGTTTAAATGTAAATTTTGTGTGTTCCGTTGCTTTTTATTTGTATGATTGACTTGGCAAATGAAATTCCTTGTATATTGCAAAACATACTTGGCTAATAAAGTAGGGTATTATAGGGTATTATCTATAAAGAGAGGTTGGACAGACTTGGATTGGATTTTTTTAGGAACACCAGAGGTTGAGGGGTTGAGGGGAATATATCCAATTATGAGCGGCATAGTTAGGGTAGACAGTCAGAACTTTATTTCCATGGTGGAAATTTTAAAGACTAGTGGGCATAGATTTAAGGTGAAAGGACAAATTGAGAGAAATCTTTTATACAGAGAGTGGTGAGTGTCTGGAGTGCATTGCCAGGGGTGGAGGACAATATGACAGTGATGTTTATGGAATTTTTGGATTGTCACATGGATATGGAGGGAATAGAGGGTATGGATCTTGTGCAAAGAAATTAGATTAGTTTCTCAGCATCATGTTTGCCACAGACATTGTGGGCAGAACTGCCTTTTTTTCTGTGCTGTATTGTTTCTACATTACGTTTTATGTTATATATGTGACAATGTGTAAACAGCAAATCAATGCTATTGGTAAAGTTCAAGAATATCGACTTATTCAATGGATGAGCAGCAGAGCAGCTGACTGGAAGCCCTAAAGTACAAGGTGTTGAAGTGAATAATGCAATGCTTTGCACTGCCACCTGACCAACACAGTGTGGGCATTCACATGTTTTCAATGAGGCAATACAAAATGACAATGAATGATGACAGAAACAATGGTAAACAGGAAGAATGTGTTATCCCATTGAAGGGAAATTTGATATAAATTATCTTATTTGGTATTAATCGTAAGTATAATAAATGTTCCTGGTCAGTGATCATAATCTGCTCTTTTAATGTTGTCACATGTATAATATCAGACGTTGAGCCAACACATACCCTTAATGCGTTTGTATTATTGGGTGCATGTTGTAAAATTTATGTATAAGATTGTGATTCCACATGTTATCCATGTACATGTGATTTCATTGGAATGAGTTACTTCAGGACGAGATATGTATAATTACATTTGGTGAAGAGAGCAGAAATACTAGAAATTATATAACTTTTTTCAGATCCTCAGGGCATACCAAAGCAAGCAGAGGCAGTCAAATTGGAGGTCCGTCCATCAACTCTCTATTTGCAGAGGAAGCACGATATTCCCAGTAAAACTGGGTACCGAGTGGGTTAGTGTCATTCACTTGTACGTTGGCTATAGATGGGATATGTGAAATCTCACTGGTGTCTCACTTAATGAGATAAGGGGGAGGAACTGAAAGCAAGAAAAAACCATGACAAATCTGAGCCGGCAATAGATGACATCGGGCAGGGTGGTTCCGATGGACCGATTGTTCGTTAGGGATGGTTTGGTCCCAAGAAGGATACATCGTTGCGAACTGTGGACCTGGTTAACCAACTTTTAATGGATGAAGGAGAGAGGAAGGAGCAAAGTCTTTGTGTAATTTACCTAAAATTAGAGAATTCATCGTTCATGGTTGTACGTTTACAGTGCATCCAGAAAGTATTCAGACCCCTTCACATTTTCCACATTTTGTTACGTTACAGCCTTATTCTAAAATGGATTAAATTCATTTTTTTTAATCATCAATCTACACACAATACCTCATAATATAAAAGCGAACACAAGTGTTTAGAAATTTTTGCAAAGTAATTAAAAATAAATAACTGAAATATCACATTGACATAAGTATTCAGACCCTTTGCTATGACACTCAAAATTGAGCTTTGGTGCATCCTGTTTCCATTGATTATCATTGAGAGGTTTCTACAACTTGATTGGAGTCCACAGGTGGTAAATTAAATTGATTGTACATGATTTGGAAAGGCACACACCTGTCTATATAAGGTCCCACAGTTGACAGTGCATGTCAGAGCAAAAACCAAGCCATGAAGACAAAGGAATTGTCCGTAGACCTCCGAGACAGGATTGTGTCAAGATACAAATTTGGAGAAGGGTATAAAACAATTTCTGCAACATTGCAGGTTCCGAAGAACACAGTGGCCTCTGTCATTCTTAAATGGAAGAACTTTGAAACCACCAGGATTTTTCATTAAGCTGGCTGCCCGGCCAAACTGAGCAATCAGGGGAGAAGGGTCTTGGTCAGAGAGATGATCAAGAACCGATGGTCACTCTGACAGAGCTCCAGAGTTCCTCCGTGGAGATGGCAGAAACTTTCAGAAGGACAACTATATCTGAAGCACTCCACCAATCAGACTTTTATGGTAGAATGGTAGAATGGCCAGACGGAAGCCACTCCTCAGTAAAAGGCACATGACAGCCCACTTGGAGTTTGCCAAAAGGCACCTAAACAAGATTCTCTGGTCTGATGAAAGCAAGATTGAACGCTTTGGTCTGGCGTCACATCTGGAGGAAACCAGGCACCGCTCATCACCTGGCCAATATCATATCTACGGTGAAGCATTGTGGTGGCAGCATCATGCTGTTGGGATGTTTTTCAGCGGCAGGAACTGGGAGACTAGTCGGGATCGAGGGAAAGACGAATGGAGCAAAGTACAGAGAGATCCGTGATGAGCATTCATGACCTCCTCCAGAGCATTCATGACCTCAGACTGGGGCAGTGGTTCACGCTCCAACAGGACAACAACCCTAAGCACACAGGCAAGACAACGCAGGAGGGGCTTCGTGATAAGTCTGTGAAGTGTTTCAGCGGCCCAACCAGAGCCTAGACTTGAACACAATCGAATATCTCTGGAGGGACCTGAATATTGCTGGGCATCGATGCTCCCCATCCAACCTGACAGAGCTTGAGAGGATCTGCAGAGAAGAACGGGAGAAATTACCCAAATACAGGTGTGTCAAGCTTGTAGCATCATACCCAAGAAGACTTGAGGTTTTTTATTTAAAAAAAGAAGACTTGAGGTTATAATCACTGCCAAAGGTGCCTCAACAAAGTACTGAGTGAAGGGTCGGAATACTTACGTAAATGTGATATTTCAGTTATTTACTTTTAATTACTTTGCAAAAATTTCTAAACACCTGTTTTTTTATTATGGGGTATTGTGTATAGATTGATGATAAAACAAATGATTTTAATCCATTTTAGAGTAAGGCTGTAACATAACAAAATGTGGAAAAAGTGAAGGGGTCTGAATACTTTCTGGATGCACTGTATACTCAATGTCCTGAATGATGAAGGTAAACAGAGTTATACACTTTATTTTTCCACCTTTCCACATCTGGCCACTTTCAAGAGGATATAACATGTACCCCAAGATCCCTCTGTACATCAATGATTTCTTACAATGTATTACCACAAACCTGTTCAGATTAAACTCTACGTCATATCTATGCCCAAATTTGGAACAGATTTATACCTATTTTATCCTTTGCCAATCTTCCTCACTATCCCCAACTCAACCAATTTTCTGAGCAACTGGGAGAGAAGCTTGCAGCGAAGGTTCATTTCCATACATACAACCAGAAAATGCACTAAACACTCAGTAAATCAGGCAGCATCCATGCAAAGAAAAACAGAGTTAACGTTTCTGGTCGATGATCTTCCCATCAGGGTTTGGCCACGTGGGTATAACTTTCACAAGTTCTAGGAGCAGAATTAGGTTATTCGGCCCAAGTCTACTCTGTCATTCAATCATGGCTGATCTATTGTTCCCTCTCAACCCCATTCTCCTGCCTTGTCCCCATAACCTCTGACATGATACAATACGATACTTTATTTATCCCAGGAGGGAAATTGATCTGCCAACAGTCATAAAACACAAAATACATGAAACATAAAATTAAAGTGAGGAGTGGAAAGTGCAAAGATTGGGTGGAGGGGGGATGGGGAGCTGAGTCAGTCTCAGTCTACCCCACGACAGAACAGGGAGGAGTTATACAGTTTGATAGCCACAGGCAAGAAGGGTCTCCTGTGGCGTTCTGTACTGCATCTTGGTGGAACTAGTCTGTTGCTGAAGGTTGACCAGTGAGTCTTGGAGGGGGTGAGCTGTATTGTCCAGGATGCTCCACAGTTTGAGGAGCATCCTCCCCTCCAAGACCATCTCCCCTCCAAGACCACCCTCCCCTCCAAGACCACCCTCCCCTCCAAGACCACCTACCCTCCAAGACCACCTCTCCTCCTAGACCACCCTCCACTCCAAGATCACCCTCCCCGCCAAGAACACCTCCCCTCCAAGACCACCCTCCCCTCCAAGACCATCCTCCCCTCCAAGACCACCTCTCCTCCAAGACCACCTCCCCTCCAAGACCACCTCCCCTCCTAGACCACCCTCCCCTCCAAGACCACCCTCCCCTCCAAGACCATCCTCCCCTCCAAGACCACCTCTCCTCCAAGACCACCTCCCCTCCTAGATCACTAATCAAGAATCAAAAAGCTGTCCATCTCCAATTTAATGTATGCATTGGCCTCCACAGCCTTCTGTGGCAAGGAATTTCACAGATTCACCACCCTCCGACTAAAGAAATTCCACTTCATCTACTTTCTAAAGGTTCATCCTTTTATTCTAAGGTTATAGCCTCTGGTCCAAGACTCTCCCATTAATAGAAACATCTTCTCCACATCCACTCTATCCAGGCCTTTCACCATTCGGTAAGTTTGGATGAAGTCCAGCGAGTACAGGCCCAGTGCCTTCGAACGCTCATCATATTGTAACCCGTTCATTCCTGGGATCATTCTCATAAACTTCCTCTGGACCTTCTTCAATGTCAGCACATCCTTCCTCTGACATGGGGCCCAAAACTCCTCACAATACTCTAAATGCCGTTTGACCAGGGCCTGATAAAGCCTCAACATTACATCCCAGTTTCTTATATTCTAGTCCTCTCGAAATAAATGCTGGCATTGCATTTGCTTTCTTTACTACAGACTCGACTTACAAATTCACCGTTTGGTTATCTTGTACCAGCGCTCCCAATTCCCTTTGCACCTCTTCAGATGTTGGCTACATATGTGGAGTTTGCATGTGACCCTTTGTGCTTGAGTTTCAACCGGTGCTCCAGTTTCCCCCCACACCCCGATGACCTGTGGGTTAATTAGCCATTGTAAACTGCGCCTGGTCTCCACTTCCTCCGAAGACTAAGCAAGTTTGGCATGCCTCCATTCACGCTCACCCATTTCTGCAGGTGCACCAATAGAAAGCATCGTATCCGGATGAATCACCGTCGAAACCCGCAACGCCACCTATTCTCTTTCTCCAGCGACGCTGCCTGACCCGCTGGGTTACTCCAGCATTTTGTGTCTATCTTCGGTGGTGAAGCCACTCGGGATCATTTAAATTTACATTCAAATTATTGAAGTACAGCCCAGGAAACATCAGCAACTTCACTAAATTAGGAGCGGCAAGTTCGCTCAGCTGCTGGAAACGTTGCTTCACCACGTCGGGGACACGGGTTCGATCCTGACCTCATGTGCTGTGTGTTTGGAGTCAGCATGTTTTCTCTGTGATCGCATGGGTTTCCTCCGGGTACTCAGCTTTCTACCGGTCTCCAAAGACGTTGTTGCGGATTTGTAGGTTAATTGGCCTCTGTAAATTCATAGAATCATAGAATCATAGAAAGTAGGTGCGAGAGTAGACCACCAGGTCCGTCGAGCCCGCACCGCCATTCACTCATGGCTGAACACTAAACAGACACACTTACCCACAAACAGTAGACACAAGACACAGAACACAAGACACTACCCTCCCCTTTATACCGCTATCACCCCTCTCCACCCCAAGAACCGCGTGATCTCCTGGGGGAGGCAAAAAACCGGATAAAAACCCAGGTCCAATTCGGGAAAAAAATCCGGGAAATTCCTCTCCGACCCCAATCCAGGCGATCGACACTTGTCCAGGAGATCACTCAGGTCTACTATACTAACCATACCTAGGTCCATATCCCTGCCCTCTCCCCGTAGCCCCTTATCCCCTTGGCAGCTAAAAAACCATCTATTTTTGACAAATATATTTAACGTTTCTGCTTCCACTGCTCCCTGGGGCAGTGAATTCCACAAACTAACCACCCTCTGGGTGAAGAAGTTCTTCCTCATCTCAGTTTTAAAAGAGCCCCCCCTCACTCTGCAACTATGTCCCCTAGTTCTAGCCTCCCCGATCATTGGGAACATCCTCGGTGCATCCACCCGATCAAGGCCCCTCACGATCTTATACGTTTCAATGAGATCGCCTCTCATTCTTCTAAACTCCAAAGAGTAGAGTCCCAGCTTACTTAACCTTTCCTCATATGTCAATCCCCTCATTGCAGGAATTAATCTTGTAAACCTTCGCTGCACTGTCTCCAGTGCTAGTACATCCTTTCTTAAGTATGGACCCCAGAACTGTACACAGTATTCCAAATGTGGTCTCACTAATACCGTGTACAGCTGCAGCAAGACCTCCGTGTTTTTATACTCAATCCCCCTAGCAATAAAGGCCAAAACTCCATTGGCCTTCCTGATTGCTTGCTGCACCTGCATACTGACTTTTAGTGATTCATGTACTAATACCCCTAGATCCCTTTGCGTTGCATTACAACGCAGCTCCTCCTCATTTAGAAAATAACTTGCCCTATCATTTTTTTCCCCAAAGTGAATGACTTCACATTTATTAGTATTAAATTTCATCTGCCAAGTTGTTGCCCACTCACCTAGCTTATCTATATCCTTTTGCAGACTCTTCCTATCCTCCTCATCCCCTACTTTCCCTCCCATTTTCGTATCGTCCGCAAATTTTGATATATTACACTTGGTTCCCTCCTCCAAATCATTTATATAAATTGTGAACAACTGGGGTCCCAGCACCGACCCTTGCGGAACCCCGCTAGTTACCGGTTGCCATCCCGAGTATGAACCATTTATCCCCACTCTCTGCTTCCTATTCGTTAGCCAATCCTCTACCCATGCTAATATATTACCCCCAATCCCATAATTTTTTATTTTTAGCAATAGTCTCTTATGTGGCACCTTGTCAAAAGCCTTTTGGAAGTCCAAGTATACCACATCCACCGGTTCCCCTTTATCCACCCGGGTTGTTACTTCCTCAAAGAATTCGAGCAGATTCGTTAAACACGATTTCCCCTTCACAAAACCATGCTGGTTCTGTCTGATGAAGTCATGATTATCCAAGTGGCCCGTTAGTGTTTCTTTAATAATTGTCTCCAACATTTTACCCACCACCGATGTTAGACTAACCGGTCTATAGTTACCCGCCTTCTGTTTACTTCCTTTTTTAAATATAGGTGTTACATTGGCCATTTTCCAATCCACTGGGACCGTTCCTGCCTCCAGGGAGTTTTGGAAAATTATCACCAATGCATCCACAATCCCCACTGCTATCTCCCTTAAGACCCTTGGATGTAATCCATCAGGCCCAGGGGATTTATCCTCCTTCAGTCTCTTTAATTTCCCTAATACCACCTCCTTGGTGATCTTAATAGTATTTAGCTCCTCCATTCCTACCGCCTCCTGTTTATCCAGCGTTGGAATATTTTTTGTGTCTTCTATGGTGAAAACTGATACAAAATACTCGTTTAATGCCTTTGCCATTTCCATGTTCCCCACCAACAACTCTCCAGTCTCACCCTCCAATGGACCAACGTTCACCTTAGCCACCCTTTTTCTTCTTATATAGCTATAAAAACTCTTACTATTAGTTTTTATGTTGTTCGCTAAATTCCTTTCATAGCCTATTTTCCCCGTCTTAATTAATCTCTTAGTTACTTTTTGCTGACCTTTAAATGCTTCCCAATCCTCTACCCTCCCACTACCTCTGGCTACCTTATATGCCCTTGCCTTCAGCCGAATACTATCCTTTATAGTTTTACTGAGCCATGGCTGACTGTTCTTACCCTTACCCCTTTTTTTCATCATAGGAATAAATTTTTCTTGAAGGTTATACAGTAGATCCTTAAACGTACACCACTGCTCATGTACCGTCTTATTCTTGAGTCTGCTATCCCAGTCAACTTGGATCAGCTCAGTCCTCATACCTTCATAATCCCCCTTATTTAGACTAAGCACCCTAGCCTGAGTTTCAACCTGCTCCCCTTCTATTTGAATATGGAATTCGACCATATTGTGGTCACTTGTTCCCAACGAGTCCCTAACTATGACATTTTTCATTAATCCTGCTTCATTACACAGGACCAGATCTAAGATTGCCTCCCCCCTTGTCGGTTCCGTGACATACTGTTCTAGGAACCCGTCTCTAATACATTCTATAAACTCTTCCTCTAGTCTACCCTGCCCAGTTTGGTTTGCCCAATTAATATGAAAATTGAAGTCCCCCATGATTACAGCAGTTCCCTTTTTACATGCGTCAACTATTTGCAGATTTATGTTCTGACTAACAGCGTCACAGCTATTTGGAGGTCTATAAATTACACCCACTAGTGTTTTTTTCCCCTTGTTATTCTCTATCTGTACCCAAGCTGTTTCACTATCCTGATCCTTCAACGCAATATCCTTCCTCTCCATTGCCGTTATTCCCTCCCTTATTAAAAGGGCCACCCCTCCTCCCTTTCTTTCCTGTCTATCTTTTCTAATTGTCGAGTACCCCTCTATATTTAACTCCCAGTCCTGATCCCCTTGCAGCCATGTCTCCGTAATGGCCACGATATCATAACTATATATACTTAATTGCACCGTTAATTCATTTATCTTATTTCGAATACTCCGCGCATTTAGATAAAGCACTTTCAGATGATTTTTACTACCCTTCCTTTCCGTTTTTGCCCCTTTTACATCTAGAGCTTTATCTTCACACATTCTGGATCCTCCTGTCACATTTTGATTTTCCGCTTCCCTAGCCTCCCTAGATGAGCCCTCCAATCTATCCTTCCAAAGCACTGCTGTAATATCTTCCCTGACTAGCAATGCAACACCACCACCTCTTGCCCCTCCAATTCTATCACACCTGAAGCAATGAAACCCTGGAATATTTAAATTGTCCCGAATGTATACGGTGTGGGATAACAGAGAACTGGTGTGATCATGTGATTGAGTCGGTGAGACGAAGGACCTGTTTCCATGCTGTTTCTCTAAAACTAAAACTTCCAGATGAATAAAAAACAAAATTTATTGAAACGTCTAAACCGCTCAAAGCATTTGCCAGACCGAAGGAAGAGATTGGTTCTGTGCCCGCGTAAAATAATTTATAAATCGTTTCGCCTATTCCGAGGGCTGTACTTACAGGGTCTGTATCGGAGCCACAGGGGACGGAACGAAAGTGATTCGGGAGATTGGCCAGAGAGATAATTCCACCTCCAGACTGTTTTCATTTGAAATCATGACACCATCTTTTTGCTGGGATTTAGTTTGTTGGGTTCGACTCAATTTAAGTTGGCCCCGGGATAGTTGTCTCTCGTTAATTTATCTGAAACTTTAGGAAGTGAATTAGTTTCGCTCCGGTAGGTAGTGTAAGTAACAAACATATCGAGGTATTAGATTAGGGTAGGAGACACCAGCAACTTCAGGTGCTGGAATCTTGAGCAAAACACAAAGTGCTGGAGGAATTCCGTGGGTCAGGCAGCATCTGTGGAGGAACGGACAGGCGGGACCCTTCTTCAGACTGATTGCAGTGGGGGAGGGGGAGAAAGCCGGAAAGCCGGGCAAGTGAAAGAGAGGAACTGCAGATGCGGGTTTAAACCGAAGACAGACACAAAAAGCTGGAGTAACTCAGCGGGTCATAGTCCTTTTCTCCAGAGATGCTGCCCGACCCGCTGAGTTACTCCAGCTCTCTGTGTCTGCCTGGCAAGTGATAGGTGGATGAAGAAAGTGACAAAGGCTAGAGATTAAAAAAAGGGAAAGAAGGGCTTCAGTAAGCAAAGAAGAGGCGTGAAATGTGAAGTTGGAGGGAGAGGTATAGGTGTAAGGGGAGAAGGGTGGAGCAGCGGGAGAAATAGGTATGCACTGGAGTGAGATCTCGGGAAAGCGAGACGGGGAAGGGGGGCGATTATTGTATAAGATTGGAAGCCTGGGATGCGCAGGCAGCTTGTCGGAGGTTTGCTCGTTCCCTCGGGGTTTCCTCTAGTTGGATTTGTGTCGTGGGGTGATTCGATCTGAATGCTGAGGAACTGTGCGGGGAACACTGGGAGAATATGCCCGACCCTGGCCTAAATCTAAATCTTCAATGAAGTCGGCAATGCTGGATTGGGGCGTGCGGTTAGTCCCTGTCTTGCCAAGCGCCCTTTGGATGATATAAACCAATGTTAATTTGATTGGAAATATGACTGGTTGGTGGGTGACGGGCGAGTTGGCGACACGGGGAAAATCAGCGGTTCCTCCACGAGAATTTGATTTGGAAGGAGATCAGGTTTGGCAGTCTTGGACAACAGCGATTGGAAGTGAAGAATTCAAAGCCGAGGCCAGGAGCGAGATTAGCTGCCAGTATTTACTGCACAGAGCGGAATAGCCAGGAACCCGCCGCAACTCTGACAAAATCAAAAGATCGAAAACTTCCAGAAACCGGGAAAGGGCCACGAGGACAAGGATTTATTCTGGCAAAGTACAACACAAAGCCTCAAGGCAAAGCGGTCCAGGCAACATCTGAGGGGGGGGGGGGGGGGGGGGGGGGGGGGGGGATAGGCGACGTTTCGGGTCGGGACCCTCCTTCACTCTTTCTTTTATTCTAGCTTCCAGCATCTGCAACTCCTTGTGTCTCCGATTTAATCTGACATCTGCCCGCTAAACACAAAACGTGTCGGTTCCTCTTCAGGAAATGTTGCTCTAACCGATGGGAACGTCCTCCCCGTGGAAGCCAGAGGTTTGCATCTATTTCAGAAGTATTCCCATTGGAATTTCCCTCCTTTTTCCTATTCAAACTTCTTATTGGACCATAACTTTAGCCCCCCCCCCCCCCCCCCCCCCCCCCACCCCACCCACCCCACCCACCCCCACTCCATGTATAACCCACCCTCGGGCTTTACATTTCACTCTTCATTCCTTATCTAATACTCTTTTGTCATCCTTGTCACTTACTCCACCTATCTGCCAATCACCCCCCAACCTGTATCCACCTATCACTTGCCAAGCTTTATCCCGCCCCACCTTTTTCAGCTTTCTCTCCCCTAATACAATCAATCTGAAGGATCCTGACCCGAGACGTCATGTCCACTCCCTCCAAAGACGCTGCCAGATCCGCTGATTTGCTCCAGGACTTTGTGTTTTGCAAACGATTCGAATATCTACAATTCCTTGTGTCTCAACTTTAGTTTATTTTATTTTGGGTGTTTTCGAAGGGTAAAAATTATAAAATATTACCAGCGATTATCAACAGTCACTGTTGGGAATTTAATTTCAACGAACCAACATCATCTTGTACAAGCAACAAAGACGCATTGATTTCCGCTGTTCATTAATTATATTCTGGGTCGGAGAGCCATCTGAATGGCGCATGTGACCGCGTCATGTCATTAAATTGTTCATTAGGAAGCTGCTCCACCAGATTCGTGACTAAATTAAATAGGGTCGCGAGGGCGCTTTCTGTTCTGAGCGAGTTGATAATTCTACCCTATTTTGTACATAGTGCCGTATGCTACAGCTGATTGAACATCACACGGGTGTGACCCAGATAGCGAATTTCACCAACGACAGGATTTGGTATTTGATCCAAAATCACTTCTCCAACTTGGCGGCAATTCCGCCACGTTCGGCGATACCGATGGCTCTGGTGTCCCATTTCACATTTACCCATGGGCTACACGCTCGTCCAGTGAGGGACCATTGATCTGATTTGCATTTCCAAAACTACTGCAGCGGCCCTTCCTCTGGACCCAGAGAGCAGAGAGGTGAATCACACGCACTTCCTCCGACCCGCTCTTTTTCCCTCGGCGCTCTCGACGTGGCCTCCTCTCCATCGGCGAGACCAAGCACAGACAGACTGGGCAACTGCTTTGCGGAGCACTTGCGCATGGCCACCTGGAGCTCACGATGGCCAGCTATTTCAATCACCCCCACACTCCCTTAGCAGCTGCACGGTGGCGCAGCCGGTGGAGCTGCGACCTCACAGCGCCAGAGACCCGGGCTCGACCCTGACCTCGGCTGCTCTCTGTGTGGCGTATGTATGTACGTTCTCTGGCGATCCCAGTTCTATCCCGAAGGCGTGAGGGTTTATAGGTTAATTGGCCTCTTTAAATTACCTCAAATGTGTCGCGAATGGGCAAGAAAGGGACATAACATAGAACTTATGTATACTAGTGATGGATTGTTGTCGTGGACTCCATGGCTGAAGGGCCTGTTTCCATGTTGTATCTTTCTTTCAATCAATTCACTCAATCAACCTGATTGGCCTCGGCCCCTTCATACGCTGCTATGGCGAGGCCAAACCTGAGGAACCGCCTCATTTTCCACCTCATATACTTTGAATTCTCTGTTCTCATAAATTCATGTCATAGGAGCAGAATTAAGCCATTCAGCCCATCGAGTCTCTCTGCCATTCAATCATAGCTGATCTATCTGTCCCACTCAACCCCATTCTCCTGCCTTCTCCCAATAACCCTTGACACACTTACTAATCAAAAATCAGTCCGTGGAGGCCAATCCACTGGATGTTTCAAGAGAGAGTTAGATATAGCTCTTAGGACTAACGGAATCAAGGGATGTGGGGAGAAAGCAGGAAGGGGGTTAAAGCCACCCTCCCCCCCCCCCACCCCCACCCCCACCCCCACCTCGCCTAGAGCCACCTATCGAACACACCAACTCTGGCCCATCCCCTTTATCCTGGTCAACCCCCACCACTCTTTCAACCCAGAGGAAGGGTATCGGCTACTAATTCCCGTCTACAGATGCCACCTGACCCGCTAAACTCTTGCAGCAGTTTGTTCTGTGCTCAATTTTCCAGCATCTGCAGTCTCTTGTGTCTATTATATGCAGGGAAAGGGTAACATCAACATGTACCTGGAAGTACAATTGGCAGCTCACCGTCGTGTCTGTCCAAAGTTCACTGATCAAGCAACTAAAATGACATGATCTTAAGCACTTAGATAGACACAAAATGCTGGAGTAACTCAGCGGGACAGGCAGCATCTCTGGAGAGAAGGAATGGGTAACATTTCGGGTTGAGACCCTTCTTTACTCCCCGTCCATTACTGTGCTTATATTTTGTATGGTAATTCGCATATCACTGGTACATGTGACAATAAAAGACCTTTGAAACCTTGATTAGCAATTTCCCTACAACAGTGACGGATTCACAGCGTGAAGGATTTGGCACGGGGTTTGCAATGGGCCACTGTTAAATCATCTTCTCTCACTATTTACTGTGCTTATATTTTGTATGGTAATTCGCATATCACTGTACCTTAATTGGTACATGTGACAATAAAAGACCTTTGAAACCTTGATTAGCAATTTCCCTACAACAGTGACGGATTAAAGTGGTTTTAAAGCGCGCAGAATCACAGCGTGAAGGATTTGGCACGGGGTTTGCAATGGGCCACTGTTAAATCATCTTCTCTCACTATTTACACGCTCACTAGTTCCGTGACATAAGACATTAATGCTGACAAAGCGTTTCCTATCAGAAATTGTCAAACATTGGTTTCTTGGGATTCAATGCAAAACAAACTGATGGTCAAAGTTTAGAGGGTAAAATGTGGACACCATAACAGAAGCTAACATATCAATCCTCAGAGGGCGAGGGTGGCGCTGTCTGCACCCTGGAAACGTTTGATTGTTTCTTTCTGAGAAGTGGCCCTATCGAATCTCGTGTATGAGGGCAGTCACAGGAGCGCTGATCCGGTCACTGAGATGGTCTGACCCTGGGGAAAGTCGAAGAGATTCAGACCGCTCGCACACTCCCCGGACACGCAAACGGAGCGACGTGGAAATGGAGGCGACTACTGAGAGGCGTTTGAGGCCACCAATGCCGCACCTGTACTGAGGACCACTCTCTGAACAAGGCCCAGGAGATTACTGGTGTTCAGAATACAGCGCTCGAAACACTGTTCACAGACACTGCTGAAATTAACCTTATACACGTTAATGTGTGCTCAATTGCCCACTGGGACCCAGGAAATCTGAAATGTCCAATTCAGGTTGGACATGAATTAGTGCCTGCGTTACACCAAACCCCCAATGCACAATCTGCAGTATAACCCTGTGGACCACGTTGTGGGATATCCGTCTTACCCATTCACTGTTGCCGCTTCATGGACCTTCTGGACGCTCTGCCATTGAACATTCTGACCCATGAACAACCAACCTGGGCCATATCTGAAGGCAAGGCTGATTTATGGACTTCTGACTCCTTCTCGACCCAAATACTTTTTTCCAGCTTTCCAAGCGCTCACAACTTTTTTTGTCACATTTGTGAAACAAATTCTCTCTATTCCTGTTCCAGGAACGAGTCCCTGGAGACCCGGCCGCTCAGCGAGATGTTCGGAAGCAGAGGTGGGAAGGGCTGGGAGACCTGGAACCCTCCCGAGAATACTGGCTACAGATTGGTGAAACCAACTATCACCCCCCCCCCCCCGCCCGCCCGCCCGTATCTACCTCACTGGCAGAATTTGTCCCACCCCCACCTCTTTACCGTCCCCCCACTCTATTTAGTCTGAATGCTTTACTAAAGTCCATGTAGACAACGTCCACCACCTTACTCCAATCAATCATTTTGTCACCTACTCTAGAAACTCAATCAAATGGAGTGGAGAATGGACCTTCTCCACTCTTCTGACTGTCAAATAGGCCCTTGCTATTCCAAATGTGAGTAAATCATATCCCAAAGAATCTTTTCCAATAATCCTATATAACCGCTCTATAATCTTCTGGATTTTACCAATTGTGGTTCTTAAGCAAAGAAACAGCATTGGGTATTCTACAATCTTCTGGGACCTCACTGAAGTCAAAGAGGATGCAACAATCGTTGTCAAGATCACAGGAATCTTCTCTCTTCCCTACCTCAGTAATGTAGGAAAATCCTATCAACCTTACATATGCTTATCTTTTTCTTTTTGACTAAATTTACAAGAGCTCTCGTCATCCATTGTTCCTGAACGTTGCCATCCTTGTGTTTCATCCTCAGTCCTGCTCTCGCCAGCTGGCCTTTAAAAGAAAATCCACATGTTTACCCCCAAACAGCCGTTTCCAATCTGCTTTCCTCAGTTCCTGTTTTAACACTGCTGTAATTATTCTTCCACCAGTTTTGCACTTTCAGTCTTATCCTTATCCATAACTATCTTAAAGCTCTCACGTTTACCATGACTGGTCCCTACAATGCTTCCCCATGGAAACTTCGATCACCTGGCCAGATTCATATCTCCATACAGAGTCCCGTATGGCTCCTTCCCGATGTGGACTATCTTCTGATTGTTTCAATAAACCCTTCACATCCTTCCTCTCGTGTGGTCACCAGAACTGCACACAATTCCCCAGATGCGGCCCAGACAAAATGTATGCAGTTGCTACATGACCTGGCAACTTTAATACTCAATGCTCCTACCGATGAAGAAGAAGAGACCTTTACTCCAAGTTCTAAGAGCAAAACATCAGGTTGATTTTAGGCAATGCTGGGATCAAAAGGTTGAGGCAATCTTGGGTTTGCTATCATAGCGTGATAATGCACAGCGTGCAGTGATTGCAGTGTGATCACGCTCCGCTGTTGCAAATATACAAACATTATGCAAACATATAGAATAATTTATAAATGTGATCTTCGGACTCAAAGTAATGAAATATCAAGCGTTGACTAATCAAGTACAGCAGAGTCTGGAGATCCCGGGTTTAATTTTGCCGAGGTTGAGAGAGAGCCACAAGGTTAATCGAACTAAGAAGTCTATGGCGGGGCTTGTAGTCAGCCTTTGATCGTGTTACACGATGCTAACGGAGGGGAGGAGATCAGGACGGGAATTGCCCACAGCTGGAGGGAGACACGACCATATGCCGGCGATGAAACCTCACAGACGAGGTAAGTTGACGGCTGGGATGTGGCGCGAATCCTCGTCCCCTTCCGTCGTCTCTGCAAACAACCGAAACAACAGAAATATGGATTTCATTTTTGACATTACTGATCCCTGCTTGTGCCAAACAACATTAAGTCACCTAAGATGAAAACCCGCTGGCTACAATCAAGTGTTCTGAAACATTTTCAAAACAGATCATAAACATTATTGGATAGACTCTGTGCCTGATATTCGCAGCGCGATGAAAGGCTGTATCTATCATCTGTATTTCCAGCAATTCAAAACTAAATTTATTAAGAGTGAAAGCTTCATGGATCAAGTGAGCCCAAGACCTCAGCAATCCCACCCGCATCTCTGCCAGCAATACGCACTGTGGCGGAGAAGATTAACTCTATATGGAGCTGCACTTCCAAAATATTCTTCTGGTGTCCTTGCAAAACGTAAGGGATTAAGAGGAGCAAAACATGTAGTTAGTTACAGGTTGGATGAGCAAACTGCACGCATGTCAACACGGACTTGAGTAATCAGAGTGCTTCTAGATCTGGGTTAAAACTTAGAGCCCAAACAAGAAGGGGAATCCAGTGGCTAGATGCGCGAATCAAGGTTCCACTTTATATTCCGTGCTTGGTTTTGAGAATCCTTGGCATGGCTAAGATTTAGTGTCAGTTTTATGGTTTTCTTTTAACTGTTGGCAGCTCCATTCTCATGGGCCGCGGAACCGGGGGGGGGGGGGGGGGGGGCTGCTCCCCCACCCCCCATTTTTTTGGCTAGACATGTTTCAATGTCTCCGGCTTTGGACGAGGCGCTGCTGTGCTCTGAGCAACCTGGTCGTGGGTGTTGGAGAGCCGGGGCGGAGGGAGGGATGGAAGTGGTCAGTGATCGTTCAGCCCCCCCACTTTCAAAACTCCTCCGCGGCCCGTTTCTGACTTGCTGGGCTCAGACCTCAGACTGGTTGTATGTTTAGGAAGGAACTGCAGATGCTGGTTTACACCGAAGATAGACACAGCATTTTGTGTCTATCTCTGGTTACATGTGTATTGGGGGCCGGAATGATGTCCAGGTTCAGACAGCAGGGAGCATGAATGTGGAGGTGTGAGTTCATATCATGTGGTCTCCTAAAGTTTCCATTCAGAGCTGGCAGCAAGCAGTGGCCATGACCCTCTCTAACACTCGTAAGCTGACACAAAACTAGCAGAGGGGAAAGAGAAAATAGAAGAGAGCAGTGGGAATCGTGCCCTTAAATAAAAGGGGTTATTCTACAAAATAAATGATCTGGACTTCTTTGATTTACCTTAATTTGTTTTGCTTGGGCAGACAGTTAAGCTATTACTGATGTCTCTCAATTTTCAAATCAGCCTTTAGTGTTTCAAGGTCTCTGTTCCTGCTCTTTGACTGGGAGTTTTGAAAGGTCCTGGGGGACAATTAAAACTTTCAATCAGTGGAGAAGAAACACAATTGACAGGAGCACGAGACCCAGCCACGGTGAACTCTGATTCTCAGTCTAGCGTGTGCAATTTGCAACAGTCTCCTCAAATTATATAGTGTTTGCACAAACCCAGGATGTCTCTAGACCCTTTATCGCCTGTTAATTATTTTATACACCGGTCACACAGGGACGAGGAATTCTTGCAGTCAATCTGTGCCCAGCAAGCTCTCAGAGATAGCATGGTGGGAACATTAAATAATCTCATCTTTTAGTAGACAAAAATGCTGGAGAAACTCAGCGGATGAGGCAGCATCTATGGAGCGAAGGAAATAGGCGACGTTTCGGGTCGAGACCCTTCTTCAGACTGATGTGGGGGCGGGAAGAAGAAAGGAAGAGGCGGAGACAGTGGGCTGCGAGAGAGCTGGGCAGGGGTGGGGAAAGAAGGAGAAAGCAGGGACTACCTGAAATTGGAGAAGTCAATGTTCATACCGCTGGGGTGTAAACTACCCAAGCAAAATATGAGGTGCTGCTCCTCCAATTTACAGTTGGCTTCACTCTGGCCATGGAGGAGGCCCAGGACAGAAAGGGCGGATTCAGAATGGGAGGGGGAGGTGAAGTGCTGAGCCACCGGGAGATCAGGTTGGTTATTGCGAACCGAGCGGAGGTGTTGGGCGAAGCGATCGCCAAGCCTACGCTTGGTCTCACCGATGTAGAGCAGCTGACACCTAGAACAGCGGATGCAATAGATGAGGTTGGAGGAGGTGCAGGTGAACCTCTGCCGCACCTGGAAAGACTGCTTGGGTCCTTGAATGGAGTCAAGGGGGGAGGTAAAGCGACAAGTGTAGCATTTCCTGCAGTTGCAAGGGAAAGTGCCAGGAAAGCTGGTAGTTTGGGTGGGAAGGAACACATTGACCAGGGAGTTACAGAGGGAACGGTCTCTGCGGAAAGCCAAAAGGGGAGATGGGAAGATGTGGCCAGTGGTGGGATCCCGTTGGAGGTGGCGAAAATGTTGGAGGATTATTTGTTGTATGTGATGGCTGGTAGAGTGGAAGGTGAGGACAAGGAGGACTCTGCCCTCGTTACGAGTGGGGGGATGGGGAGTGAGAGCAGAGCTACGGGGTATAGAAGAGACCCTGGTGAGAGCCTCATCTATAGTAGAAGAGGGGAACCCCTGTTCCCTAAAGAATGAGGACATCTCCGATGCCCTGGTTTGGAACACCTCATCCTGGGTGCAGATGCGGCGTAGACGGAGGAATTGGGAGTAGGGGATGGAGTCCTCACAGGAAGCAGGTTTATAGTAGATGTCAGTCAATATTCTGTCACCTGTGATGGAGTTGAGGTATATATTTGGTCTGAACTCTGAGAAGGAGCTAACAGGAAGTGCAGATGGTGTATTCTTGACTAAAACACAAAGTGGTGGAGGAACGCAGCAAGTCAAGTAGCATCTGTGGAGGGAATGAACTGGCAATATTTTGCATCGCAACCCTTCTTCAATCTGGAGAAGGGTCCCAACCCAAAACATTGTCTGTCGATTCACTCATTAGATGTTGCCTGACCTGTGAAGTCCCCCCAGCACTTTTCATTTTGAACGGGGAATTTAAACTGATCTTGCAAATTTAGACCAGAACCAAGTTGACCTTGGGTAAACAAATATTAAAAATAACAAATATTCGGGTACCCCATTGAAACCTGAAGTTCATATTTCCGAATCAACATGCTGGAGCAGCAGTGAGTGCTAATTAGTACAGGTGTCAAAGGTTACGGGGAGAAGGCAGGAGAATATGTTGAGGGAAAGATAGGTTGAGCGATTAGGTTGAGGGAACAGGTTGGCGGAGTATACTCGATGGGCCAAATGGCTTAGTTCTGCTCCTATGTCCTATGAATTTATAAGACATGGACACCCTTCACCGAATTCTTACAAGGATAGTATGGCGCAACACAACTTTGGATTTAAATCCAACTATGGGTTGGATGTGGTGGGTGGGGAGGGACGAGAGGCAGGTATACCACCACTTTTTTCTCTCTTTTTCTTTTTGTTCGTTTTTTTTTCTTTTCTTTCTTTTACCCATTCTTTGGCTACACTATTTTGGTCGTCTAGGGGTCCTATCTTTGCACCTAGTAGTCTAGGGGACCTAGTAGTCTAGGTAGTCTAGGGGACCTAGTAGTCTAGGGGACCTAGTAGTCTAGGTAGTCTAGGGGACCTATCTTTGCACCTAGTAGTCTAGGTAGTCTAGGGGTCCTAGTAGTCTAGGTAGTCTAGGGGACCTAGTAGTCTAGGTAGTCTAGGGGACCTAGTAGTCTAGGTCGTCTAGGGGTCGTCTAGAGGTCGTCTAGGGGTCCTTTCTTTGCACCTCTCACTTTTTCTCTCTCTTGTTTTTTCTCTTTTCTTTTCTATTTTAAAGTCAAAAAGTTAAAATTGAAGCTGTACATGAATTGTATAATTTTATATGCCGATTGCTCTACTCTTGTACATTTGCTTCTAATTAAAAAATAAATAATTATAAGGGATACTACAGTGCCCACGTGTTGTTATCCAGATTAAATGTTAAACTGAATCCAATGATTCACTGTTAAATATTAAGAGTCGTCTGTCCATCCCCTCAACAGATGCTGCCTGACCCGCTGAGTTCCTCCACCACTTTGTTTATCACTCAAGATTTCAGCATCTGCAGTCTCTTGTGTCCACATGCACCCACCAAATTTCTAATGGAAAATTATATTAGGATCTAAGAATAAGGGAATGGGCATTTTATACTGATATAGCAAGGGATCTCTTCACTTTTATGATTGTGAACCTTTATAATTCCTAGCCCCAGAGACGATAGCTGCTCCGTCACTGTGTCAATATTCAAGGTTGAGTTTTGTCGAAGAGAATGAGAGGTTGCAGGGATAGTCAGATAAATGGGCAAGGCATATTCAGACAAGATGGTATGGAATGGCAGAGCAGGCCTTTTGACCTATTTATTACTCTCCTATATTACCAGTGTTACAGAGAATGTACAATAGGAACCAGCAATATTTCCAGACCACTCCTTCTCCAAAATTAATCAGGCTATCAACACATCTATGGCCTTAGCTGGTAATTCCCTGTGAGATCAAGAATAGAACACAACTGTTTCAGGTTTTGGTCTGCCATACCTGTGAGTCTGGGTATAGGCCACAGGCCTTTAGTAGAGTTTGGCTGGTGTGTACATAATCAATCAGTGGGAAATGCAGGTTAAGACTTTCAGTAAATCTGCAGTACAAAGATACCAAAACACAAAGTGCTGGAGTAACTCAGCCTGAAGAAGGGTCTCTACCCGAATCGTCGCTTTTCCATTCCCTCCACAGATGCTACCTGACCTGCAAAGTTCCTCCAGCACTTTGTGCTTTGCTCAAGATTATAGCATGTGCAGTTCCTTGTGCTTCCATACAAAGATACCACCTTAATATAATTTCAGAGAGAAAGGAGCAGGATAGTTGGAAATGGAAAATGTTGCCAGAAGCCTTTGATGGTAGCTCTGGTAGCTCTCTGTTATTCCATGTGAATGCTAAATTCCTGGGGCTCAGGTACAAGCTGAAGCAAAGACTCTGTGAGAGAGAACAACAGTCTAGAGCCCTGTCGCCATGGGACTGAGTAGCTGAGTCTGAAGAACGGTCTCGATCCGAAACGTCACCCATTCCTTCTCTCCAGAGATGCTGCCTATCCCACTGAGTTACTCCAGCGTTTTGTGTCTATCTTGAGTAGCTAAGCCCTGTGTTACTGTTTCTCAAATCCTTTCTGGCTCCATTGTTTAACATGAGTGGCATTCACACATTATAAGAAAATGCATTAATTTGATGCTACACTGAATACAGGGTAAGAATTGCGAAATTGTAGTTCTTGTAGATATCATTATTAACAAAATACATTGTTGAAGTAAAATTAGTTTCAGGATTCAAACTATTACTGAGATCCAAGTGAGCACTGAGGACTACTGACCCTATTGTTAGAGCTGTGTCAGTAGGGAATGCAAATTCCTATTATTGGTGCCAGTACATCTATTAAACCTTTGTCTGTTGCAGGTTAAATCTTTACTGGAGATGAGATAAGGAGAGATCAGCATATATTTAAAGATAAGGTAATTCCACACCAGTCTGGGTGCTGATGATTGGCATTTATCTGAAGGTTGACCTGTGGATTACTAAACATACATGGCACAGAGAATGCGACTGAAGGAGGCAATGGGGAGTTTCATCCAGAGAGTCGGAAATCTGTGGAATTCTCTGCCCCAGAAGGCAGTGGAGGCCAATTCGTGGATGTTTTCAAGAGAGAGTTAGATTTTGCTCTTAGGGCTAAAGGAATCAAGGGATATGGGGAAAAATCAGGAACGGGGTATTGATTTTGGATGATCAGCCGTGATCACATTGAATGGCGGTGCTGGCTTGAAGGGCTGAATGGCCTACTCCTGCACCTATTTTCTATGTTTCCATAAGTTGTTCCTGCTGTGGAGATCCACCAACAGTGAGCAGCCACCAAATGGTGCCTTGTTCAAATTGATGGAAGGAGACTTGGAATGTGGTCTGTGGTGTTGGAATATTTAAAATATCACCCTAATGACCCCACCCCACCAAACACCTCCCTCCCATATCATCAGCAGCAGCTCGATTTGCAAGCTGGCCGATCTCCCATCTCTGAAGTCTGAAAGGAAGGCTCAGGCTGTGTAGTCCTGGTTAGAATTTGGTGCTAGACTGAGGGAGTGTTGTACTCCAAGTCTTTGCTCTTAAGTCACTGTGAAATTACCATGGTATTATTCAAGCAAATTCCTCTGATATCCTGGCTCACACTTAAAAACGGATAATCATTTTGATGTTCACGACAACTTGCCAGAAACAAATTGGCTGACTTTCTTTGCAATTCAATAATGGTCGCAGTTCAAAACCTGTGCAGTTGGCCCATCCTGAGAATGTGTAAAGTTGTCCCAAATGGAAACTTTCTCTCATGGTCTTTCATGGCTTCATGTTTAATTCACCGAGAGACTGACATCTATCAGAGAGCCATGCAGCAATTATATATGGCCCGCATCATGGAGCGGTTGTATTCTTGGACATCCATCTAAATTGTGATTATCTGTAATGTGAACCCTTCACATAATATATATATATATATACTGTATTCACGTCTTGTGTTTATTGGGTTATTTTTTCTCACTTGAATTCAGCAAGAGAGAATATTTATTCCCTATCTCAATCTTTTTGGTAGTCAGTTGTCCATTCCTCGATCTGCCGAAATGCAGGGATACACAATTCCTTAGTACTCTAAACTCGTTTTACAGCATCACTCTGGCATGATTCTCGGGAAAAGAGGCGGAACTCGAGTAGACTAATGATCAATAGTTCTTCTTCTAAATAAGAGCTTTCGTATTTCAAAGCAGGTTTGAGGTCCCTTTAAAACACAGCTGCTGTTTTCACTTGGCATTCCAAGGGTCTATAGCTGGCTCCCTGAGTTTACTTTGCTAAGTCTGACTCCTTTATCCTATTAGGAATGTAAACTCAAGCTGACAATGAATGTCAAATATATGATCCATTAACAATCTCAGCCGTGGCTTTCTGAGCACCTGAATCCAGCTCTGGATTATAGGCAGTCATACCTCATCGCTACTGGTGCACACCCTGCTGGTTTCATGGTTGTTCCCTGTCTGCTCCCAGTTAGATGATCTGATCTGAAGCAGAGCGCTAGCAGAAGGGAAGGAATCATTGGCCCTGTAAATGGGGAACGAATTCCAGGGTGGCACAGTGATGCAACTAGTAGAGTTTCCTCCTCACAGCGCCGGAGACACGGGTTCGATCCCGACTTCGAGTGCTGTATGTGTGACAAATGCTGTCTGTGTGGAGTTTGCACATTTTCCCTGTGGCAGTGTGGGGTTCCTCCAGGTGCTCTGGTTTACTCTCATATTCCGGGTTTGTAGCTTAATATGCCTCTGTCCATGTGTAGGAAGGAACTGCAGATGCTGGTTTAAACTGAAGATAGACACAAAATGCAGGAGTAACGCAGTTGGATAGGCAGCATCTCTGGAGAAAAGGAATGGGTGACATTTCTTGTGAAGACCCGTCTGAAGGCTCTCGACCTGAAACATCACCCACAGTTGTCCATGTTGGGCTAAATGTAGATATTATTCCAATACATCCTCCTTGTGTAGTCCAGTCACAGCAGCTCATTTAAACAATGGGACTAATTACAACTGTGTGACAATAAACGACATTGAGAAGAATTTAATGTTGATGGATGGTGTTTTGTTTTTGTTTGGCTGGATACTAAATTGTACCAGTATTATATGGTTTGATGATTTGCATTGTAGTCGCACAATCCCATTCTTAAGAGAGCACCAGCCTTCATGGTGGGAGAGGAATCGTTGTCTTCAGATTGAACCTCTTCAGTCTGACCCGCTGCGATTGACCGTTTAGACAGCAAGTCTGAAAGGGTCTGCAACCAATGCACCACCCCAAGTCCTGTAGGCACCCCAGGAGCAGGGCTCCAGCACCACAGACAGGCACCTGATGGTTACCATCAGTGCAACCTGGAAATTGATGATTATCGGTCTCTTTTACTAATTACTTGATGGACTGGAGCCGTTCCAGATGCAGAATCCCAACATCTGCATGCAATTAATCAGAATAAATAATCAGGTAAATGGATTCAGGTGTAGTCTGGACAGCTTCCATCAAGGTTACCAAGGGCTTAAGCCCTCATTGGATGGGGCCATTCAAAAGAGCAGACAGCGTTTCAAAGGGACAGGCTCAGGGAATCTCCCTGATGATTTGATGTAAGGTTTGGACTAAACCATATGGGTCCGATGTTCCCTGTGTGGAAGTAGCTAATCTCAGCTGCGGGCACTCGGCTGGGCTACAGACGGGCGAGCATTCTCAGGATGGGAAGATATATTCCAGCTGGACAGATCTCTGGACAGACCCCATATGAAGCACTGCATTGCATGACCTGCCCCCACATCAGCACGGCTACATTGACCCTCGGGACACAAATGATGTCGGGGATAAAAGGGCAGAATTAGGACAGGTTGCAGACTCGAGACTTGTATTTCCCAATACAGAAGTATAAGTACTCGGCTAATTGCGACAGTTAAAATGATTACAGGAATTGATTGGTATACGGAACCTACTTAGTGGTGGAACCCAAAGCAAGTGACATAAAAGGCAGGAGAGTAAACAGGGCATGTAGAAATTGAGATCAATATCACCCCTGACCTCTTGTGGGCCCCAGGACCCAGGCAGGTAGATTTAAGGCACAAATCAGGCATGAACTAGTTAAAAGGAGGAGGGGGGTGAGAGTCTGAATGGACTTCATTTTACTTTGTCCTTACCATCCTCTTGGAATGTTGATTAACATGTTATTCACCTCTAAAAGAGCAGTGGATATGGATTCCATTGTAACTTTGAACGGGAATAAGATATGTTCTTGAGAAGGAAAGGTTTACTGGGCCAAGGAGAGAAGGCAGGGCAGTGAAATTGATCAGTCAGTGAATTATGACCCAATGAGTCAATGTGAATATTGGGCACTGACTGGCTTTTCTCATTCGCAAGGTAGAGTGACTTGAACAGATCTGCATGCACCTGTTCCACGCTGCTCTTCCACCACATCATCTCCACTGGGTACCGACTCCTGTGTGGACTTCAGACAATGAAACGTTGAGTCACTCACTAGCTTGCGGTAAAGATTTGTATCAAATCAATAGTTTGCTGCAAACTGACTATTGAATTATAACTGACTTTAGTCAATGGGTTCAAAGTAATTCTGATCAGAAAGCGGATCATAGAGTAGCGTGGCACAAAAGGTTGCATTAACCCCACGGAATATAGAACAGTATAGGAACGGGAGCTTTACCCACAATATCCATGCCTAATATGATGCCAAGTTAAACTAATCTCCCCCGTCTTGTCATGATCTATATCCCTCTACTTCTTGCGTAATTATATGCCTACCCAAAATCTCTTAATTGCCATTATCATATCTGCCTCCATCAGCACTCCATGCAGCGTGTTCCAGGCACCCACCACTCTTTGTGTGGAAAAAAAGTTTCCCCTTAATATCTCCTGTAAACTTTACCCCTCTCATTGTAAAGCTATGACCACAAGTCTATGACATTTCCATCATGGGAGAGAGGTTCTGACTCTCCGCCCTATATATGTCTCTCCTCATTTTATATATATATATTTTTTTAATATGGTAACATTATTTTATATACTTCTATGAGGAAGTATATAATGGGGATGACTCTCTAAAGTAGTTTATAGTTTCCCAAGTTTAACCCATTGTCCCTGCAAATTATCTTAGCACTGATCTGATTTCAGACATCCCTCTTTGATTCTCCTTCCATCACCTCTGCAGACAATGAGTTCCAGATCATAGCCGCTCTCACACTTAAAAATAACTTTCTTCCCACATTCACTGCCCGTCTTTTAATACATCTTATCTCACTGAATCGGAGTGACCAAAAACAACTAGTATTCACTGCTCTTAGATTTCTAATATAGGAAATTTCTTCTGTATAAGCATTGTTATTCTAGAATTATTCAGCAGCTTTATTCTTAATAGTCTATATAATATAAATATCAAATCACCAGGAAAGACACAAAATGCTGGAGTAACTCAGCGGGACAGGCAGCATCTCTGGATAGATAGAATGGGTGACGTTTTGAGTCAAGAACCTTCTTCAGAATGAGTCTGAAGAAGGGTCTTGACCCGAAATGTCACCCATTCCTTCAATCCGGAGATGGTGCTTGTTCCGCTGCTACTCAAAGTTACTGCCTGACCCGCTGAGTTCCTCCAGGAGTTTGTGTGTTTTTGTATTTCCTGTTAAACAGTTTTCCTATTATAAACATTGTTATTGTGTATTGTAGAAACATTACACGGGAAGTCTGCACCTATAAATCCTTTTAAATTGAATATGATATTGCTGTAATCCCTTTGGTTATTTTGTCCATTGACTTTTGAGCTTTTACAACACTCATAGTGTCTTCCTCATGTTTTACTCTGTGTTAGAATCTGAAATTGTGTCATGCCATTGTTATCTTATAGATGATCTGGTAAACTGTTATGGTTGATAATGCGTGTTTGCACAAGTTATAGTGAAATAACATTTCTATATAATGTGCAGGGTCATTAATAATCCACATATGTTTAACGCTCAATTGTACACAGTGAGTGCACATGTCCATAAGAATTCTGCTTTATGTCAAACTGCATTCTAAGGGTCTGCTGTATAATGTTATCATGCCCTGGAATAATTCTGTCTCGTATTACCAATCTCTAGTTAAATTTTTATGTATTTTATGTGTTTTGGTGATGGTCACAGTATCTGGTGTGAAATTCTCTGTGCATTTTTGCCACAGGGACATCAAATATCTGGAGTAATGTGGAACATTCATCTAATTGCACCGCACATGAACTGATCTCTATCTTTTAGGCTTGACCAAAATATGTTCCCAATTATTCTTTTTTTTAAATTTCTAGGATACAGGTATCACTGGCAAGACCACACTTGGTTTCTCATCCCTAATTGATGAGCAAGTATTTGAGAAGCTCTACTAGCCCTATACTGAATCAAATATGATGGCAAGGCCCTGCAACATGATGGACATCCTTGGTATGAATAGGGCTTTGCCTCTACAAGAATCACGCACAGCTCACTCTCACCAATGCTGTCCTGGATAGATGCATCTGCCACAAGTAAAAAGATGAGTGGGAGGTCGGGCGGGTTTATCCTTGTGTTTGTTCACCCTCAACCTGCTGTGGACTCACTTTCATAGCTCTTGTCCTTTAAGACTCAGTCAGTGGCGGTCCTACCAATCCATTCTTGATGCACACTCGAGTCCCCACCCAGAGGACCTTTTGCAGTCGCTGCTAGTCTCAGTGCTTCTTCCAAGTGTTGATCAGGATGGAGGAATTCTGAATCTTCAGCTGAAGGAGGGTGGGAGGTGTTAAATAGAAGGAAGTTTCCTTCCCATGTTTGCCTGAATCCATGAGAATTTATGGTATAGTAGCTACATATCAGGGATTCCCAGGACATTTTCCATCTGCCTGGATGCAACTGTCCTGCTACCTCTAGTGTGTTTGTCCTGATGATGGGATATGACATCCAGGTTTTGCCACAGAGGAGTCTGGACACATTTGTCTGGGAGGTATGATTGAGAGCATGATTATGCAATCATAAAGAAAGGCAACAATACTTCCTTGGAACATTAAGAAGATTTGGTATGTTTGCGAATACATTATTGAACTTCTACAGGTGTACAGTGGAGAGCATACTGACTGGTTGTATCAATTCCTAGTTAGGAAACTCAAAAGCTCAGGATGGAAGGAGATTAAAGAGAATGGTAGACACTGCCTGGTCCATCAAATTTTTTTTTTTTCAATTCAACTTTAATGTCATTGCACAGATACAAGTATGAGTACAACGAAATGCAGTTTAGCGTCAGTCCGTAGTAATAGTGTAATATAGAAATAAAAATACAGAATAAGCAAACAATGTGGACGGAGAGACTGGAGAAATCTATCAGCGGGACTCCGAGTTCAGCAATGTGATAGTGTTGTTGTAGAAGCTGTTCCTCATCATACTAGTACGAGACCTGAGGCTCCTGTACCGCCTCCCTGATGGGAGGAGGGCAAACAGTCCATGGTTGGGGTGGGAGGGGTCTTTGATGATCTTCCCAGCCCGTCTCAGACACCGTTTTTGGTGGAGGGCATCCATGGCAGGGAGCGGGGCACCGATGATGTACTGAGCGGTTTTCACCACCCGTTGTAGTGCCTTCCTGTCCGCACTGGTACTGACCTTCAAACCAAGTGAGATCTATGGGAGACACTACCTTTAAAAGGTAGCCAATATCATCACTCCCACATCACCCTAGTCACACTCCCATTTCACGTCTACCCTCGGGAAGAAGGTATAGGTGTTTGAAAACTGTGATCACTGGATTCAAGAATAGCTTCTTCCCAACAAACCTCAGACACATGAACCCTACCCAACACTAACCGCAACTATGAACCTGTATGAACTGTCTTTGGTGGCACTAAGGACCATGAGATTTTTGCATGTCACGGTTATTAAATTATTTGAACTTTTCCCCCTTGTATCTGTTATTTGTATGCATTGCATTTACAGGCCTCCAATGCTGTTGCAAGTAAGAATTTCATTGTTCCATTGTCGGTACTCATGACAATTAAACACTCTTGATGTTGCCGAACTGCTCTGGCAACTGATATTAATGATGACTTTGCTGCTTTGTGCACTCGTGCTGGGTGGTCCTTTGCCGCAGTTTGTATAAATGAGTGGGCTTGTTGGGAGTCCACCTGTTTAAAGCACTCAAGACGATTTCACAAGTTAGATTTACAATCTATTTTTATTAATTGGACTGGCTGAAACGAGGAGTAAATTAGCAGCAAAAACAGTACTCGGTATCATTGCAAAATGCAGGAAGCCAGTCACTTCCAGCGCAGTGTAGAAGCAAATCAACAGCCAGAGTGAAGCAGTAAGCGAGGTGGCAATTTTCTGATTGCAGAACGGAAGGCAGACACTCTATTGGCAACTTGATAATGACAGGGATGGGGAAGAGGTCAATTCCTTTACTGCCTGCATGTCTGCCTTTGATCGTATGTGTGAAGGCTGGAGGCGCTGTATGTCTGATAAAGAGTGACAAGTACAGGACCTGATGTTTTACTGTATTTACACCACAGGCCCTGATTGGGATCTAATCTGGATCAAAGAACGATGGGTGGAGAATCTGTGGTGGCGCCAGTTCATGGTTGTGATTCTGTATGTGGTAAGTTCCTGATTTCGAGGGCAGGAGGGAGGGGAGGAAGTGGTGAGCAGATGGAAAAAAAACTTAATGGAGTCAACAATAAAAAAATTGATAATTTGAGCCTGGTATTTGCCAGCAGCTGGTCCACAGGAAAGACAGACAGCTTTGTATTTTCAAGCAATGCCTCTCAGAACCTCCTGATATTGCTGTAACCTTTATAATCAGCTGAATATTTTTGAAGTCTGGCCATTATTATTACCAATCAAATGCAGCAGTCTCTTTGCACATGGCAGGATCCCACAAACTGGAGTCTGGTAATGAACCAGAAATGTTTGAACATTGAATTCTCCAATTTTAAGTATCCTCCCCTTCCCCTTATCTCTTTCCTGTGACCACACCTGTCCCAATGTGCACCCATTTCTCCCACTATCCCGTCCCTTCTCTCCACCCGTTACCCCCCCACCCCATCCCCCATCTCTCCCTCTCGCTTTACATTTCACTCCTCTCCTTATTTGACACCTTTAGTCTCCTTTTCATCTCTGTCACTTATTCCACCCCCCTAGCAATCAAAGCCCGCTCACCTGTATCCACCTGATACTTGCCAGGCTGTGTCCCGTCCCCGGATATTTTCCAGCTTTCTCCCTCCTACTACAATCAGTCTGTAGAAGGGTCCCGAGCCAAATTCCTGCCTGCCCATTCCCTCCACAGATGCTGCCTGACCGGCTAAGTTATTCCGGCATCTGCAGTACCTGTGTCTCTCAATATTTTTGTTTTGTTGATGGATTAATATGTATATATGCATGTATGTATATGCACTCATGTATAACTGAGTATGCATGTATGTGTGTGGTATGTGCGTGTATGTGTGTTTCACGTACATATTTATGTATGGATGTATGTAAGCGACCTTGTGCGCTTGTACATATGTTTGTGTGTAGTCCCCACAGGAATGGGCTTGTTTTTAAATTACAAAACAGGAATAACTGGTCACCTCTCTCCAGTGCGCGCTCTCCTGTATTCCTGGTATTTTCACTTAATCATACTGGTCCCTCCAATTTTCCTCGATATCTCAATTGTTCTGCATCCTCCCCCCCCCTTACACCATTCCCTCTCAGCAGCTGTTTCTGCATATTATTCCTTTTGATGCAAGCTTTCCCTCTGATAATCCCATTCACAAATTTCCTTCCTGAGACTCCCTCTCTTGTATTCCCTCCTTTGCTATTCTTTCCATTTCCATTTTTCTCAGCGATATGTAAGAACATGTTCTTTTTCTGGGAATCCTGGTGATATCACTGGATGATATAGGAAAAAAAAGAGCTTCACTCTGAACTGTCCGATTCTAGGAATTAGGCTTCTTGAACCTTCATCTGGTTCATTTCAGCAAATGAGAGAGCAGACTGCCCCTCCACTGTCCAGTCACATAGACAGACATAATCCATACCATGATCACAGCATTATGCCCACCACAAACATCTCCGAGACTGTTTAGTCAGACGTTGCGATTTCTAAAACTCCCTACGTAACCTTCCCCACAGCCTTCAATATGTCAAGGCTCAAGAGACAGGAAGTTCTCATAGGCAGAAGACTATAAAATGACTGATAACAATCCCACAGACTAAATCCTCAGATAAAACATAGGCATTAAAGCAAACATCTCCAACTGACTCAAGGCAGGCAGTCGTTGGGTTTGTGCTGCAGAAATAAATCAGTTAGTTTGAATTGCAGCTCTATTTTGGATTCATGCTGTCATTTCTATGAAGGCTGAAATATGATTTAAATAATTATTACTTCTATATTACATTCTTTGTGATTGTTATTTCAGCTACTAAACGGTTTGGGGAGATGGTGCCTTCAAACCAGCAGATCCTATGCTCCGTGCTGAGCTATGATCCCAGGGAACCACTGGTCCAGACCATGTTGTGAACGCTCGACTTGCGTACAACCCGTACATACGATTGAGTGAGTGTTTGGGAGACCTGCGGGATGGATGTGTTGTGTAGGAAGGATCTTCAGGTGCTGGTTTACACAAAGATAGACACCAAATGCTGGAGTAACTCAGTGGGACAGGCAGCATCACTGGATAGAAGGACTGGGTGACATTTTGTGTCAAGACCCAACTTCAGACTCGGATCTGTTGCCTGCTGTGTGGTGGCAGCCATCTTCTGCAGTGTGGGATCTCGAGCCACAAACGGTTCGCAGGTCACGGACCCTGTGACTAACTTCAGATCGAGGAGACGGAGATAGGTACAGCAGGGGTGGGAGGTGTCCCTAGTAGAGAGGAGGTGGTGGAGATGTGAGAGTGGATGTCAACTAGGATCCCTAAACCTAATGAGTTATTTCTCTGGGAGATGTTGGCTTGAAATATTAATTGTATTCAGCTCTCAGCAGCCATCAGGCGTGCCGTGGCTGGTTCACCAATCAAAAAATGATAATTCATGAAAAACATGCGCATATATATCAATGTTAGTTGGTGCCAATGGGAATTGTGACCAAACCAGAGCCGGTCCTAGTGGAAGCCACAGCCTGTTCAGGTTGCCAATGTGGGACCAAATCCAATGATAGAAGCCCTGAAGCTCGCTCATACTGATGATCCCCACTGGACAAATTTCCAGGAAGCATTAGGGTACAGTGAGCATCATAAACTTAATGCCTGTGGGAGTGTCCTTAGACTCTGACCACCAGAGAGGGTAGATGTACATAAGTCCTCCCATGCCAGGAGGGCTGGTGTTTCTGGGTCAATTTCCCTTGAAATGGATTGGTGTAGGATTCCATGCGAAGAGGAAGGGGTGTCATTGGGTCCTCTCCCCAGAATGGCTGGGTGCTTATTGTTCCAATCAGCTGGTTCTGGGCCCCATCCCTCTGCATGCATGGGTTGACTGAGACCCTCAACTACCCAAGGTGGGTGTTGACCAGGGGCACCGGCCTCCAGTGTGGCTGGATGTCCATAGGCCTCACATACCAGAATGATGCCCATTGGCCCACATTTCCCCGGGTGAGTAGATGAACTAGAACCTCATCCCTCGGGCTGGGTGGGTGACTTGGCCCCCAGGGTGGTGGGCACCCATAGGTCCTGTCCCCAATGTGGCTGGGTCTCCAAGGCTCCTGCCCTGAAACTAGGCCCTGTCTCCCCACTTGAAATTAACTGTAAGACCAGAAACCCGAGCAGATGAAACCTGACATTAAACCTCGACGTATCTATAAAGTAACTACGTGACCAGTTTACCCACCGATAAGGCTATGGCTCAAGAGATGGGACATGAAAGGCACTTGTCTCAGTCAGCACGTACGCGATGGGCAAAACGATTGCCTTGTAATGTCACGAATGGCTGTGATTGCACAAAGAAACTGTTCTTAATGAAAACAAAAGCAATTCTGTTTAAATTAAACTAATTTGCAAGAGGTTCATCCTCCTCCGAGGGCCTCTCGAGTGTTGTCACTGGACCGATGTGTTTGCAGATGATTCATTCAGCAAATCTCCGTGATGCTGTTTGTGGTCTGTGTGTTGTGGTTGTTTAGCCTGACTCTCAGGCATATCCCAGTCTGAGTGAAGAAAGCAAGGGCCGCAGATTATGTTGGCAGTGCTGGATGAGACAGTCTTCCAGGGGCTGACGCACACCAGCTCCAGTCTAGTGGCGCATTCGCACGCTCAACCTGCGACTTGGAGCACAGCTTGAACCCATCACCTGCGAGTGTCCCAGCGTCTATTGCCGAAGAGTGTTGACAACAGCAGGTTTAGGACTGCCCGCATTTTGTCAGGTTAGCGCTAAAAGTAGTGTGTGTTCCTGGCAGAGAATGCAAAGGCTCTAAAGGAGCCCATCTCAGTGGGGGCAACAATGATGTTTAAAAGAGAAATAGTTTTCCTAACTTTAAAGACAAAATCCATGGAGCAATCAAAAGAAGATGTAGTCTTCTATATCTGGCAATGGAATCTCAGAGTATTGATGGCAGTCAAATGTATCAATGGAACGCTGTAGACTGGCAGCATAGCCATTGTGCATCACTGTGTTACAGAAACAGATCTTCAGAACTTTTACTCCTCAAAAGGAATGAATCTTAGAAGCAGAAGAACACAAATATTTTCTCAAAGGAAGCCATTATTGATCAGAGCAGGGCCCATAGCAACAGTGTTGGTTCCTGGATCCTTGTCAAGCTTCTTTCTTACGGTTCATGGGCCTGGAACTGGGCTCGGCAGAAGGGTGAAGTAACCTCGCTAAGGAGGCCGTGTCAGCTATGAGACTTTTTGTGAGTCAGAGAGCAGAACAAAGAACGTCTTAGGTCCTGCTTCTGTTTGTTAACCAAGACCCACTTTTGGGACGGAACCCGAAGTGATATCAGGACTTCTCCTGCCCACATCTAGATTGACATTAAAAGTTCCCTTCCTGACCCATAAAATGCCAGTTGGAGGATGTCTAGGGGGATCGGGTGTGGAACCAGCCCAAAGACCATCACCTGTGGGACACCCAAACCCTGAGCACCTCAGGATCCCGCACTCCAGATCAGGAATTCCCTTAGAACATGTATATCCCAGGCCCATCAGCCCTCCCCTTGGGGCCTGGTTCCCACAGACTGCCGCCTTCCCTGAAACTTCTGCCCCAGAGATGTGTAGGTCAGTTCCTCTGAGACCCCTGTTTCAGGGATCTCAAGTCTGCCTGCCCTGGACTGCAATTCAACAAAGGGGTGATTCCATCGAAGACTCCTGTTTGGTGCTTTAAAAGAATAATGGCTAAGCTGAATTGTGGGACAGATGACATGGTTGAAAAATAACTTCCCCTATTAGTAACACAGTAAATAAAAGGATATTTGGAAATCCAGTGGAAACAAAGAATTGCAGATGCTGGTTAATACATCTTATTGCTGGCACTTTGTTTTTCTTTCCTGCAATGTCTCCCACTAGAATTCTCTGCACATCTTTATTTTTTAAACATTTGACCAGTGATTTATAAAGTATCTCTATCGATCCAGTGTGTCCTGACCACATCACTGGAACAAATGGAGTGCAGGGACCTCAGAGTCTGGCAAGTAAACATTCAGTGAATTGTTTGTAATCAATTTACTTCTGTGATTCTTTTTTGTTTCGTCAGTGAATGCCAAGGCCTTGAAGTATCCCAATCATCTCTTCCACTCTACCCCCAAGGCAGTCAGTGGCACTCAGATGTTACGGATGTAATTGGAGTCAGTGGACAAATTATTCCTGTGTGTTTTAATGTAAGCAAACCAGTCATAGAAATCGTCATAGGAGTGGGAAATCTTTAGGTAACAACAGGTTCTTAATGAAACCTAAAGGGCATCATTTTAACATTTGTAGTCAGGCAACAGTGAGTATTCTCACCCCAGAAATAAAGTGTGGCAAATATGAAAAAAATGGACATAACATGAAATGATGTTTTTAAGTCCTTGATTTAGCACCTTAGCTCTTCCTTTTGTCAGTATCTGTAAATGAGAATTCAGTAAGATGTAGAGGTTAGGAAAGCCTACAGACACTTTTTCACACTTCACAATATGCTGCAAACTGTGAACTAAGCTGTGACTGCGCCCACCATTTAGATGATAGTGTATTTCTGCGGCAGTTACTGGATGCAGCAAGATAGGTTCCCAAAAGTCCACCTTGTTGACCTGGTTAGCTTTGGCTCCAATCGATTAGTGTGCAGGACCTTGATAAAAGAGAGGGGAAGTTTGGAAAAGATCAGGTTGAGGAGGAAAAAAGGTTCTGGGGAGGGATAAATGGAGGGATTTATGGGAGTGAGAGAAAACAAAGGAGCCAGGGAGAGGAGGAAGGTGGCTGAAGGAGATGGGTATGGAGAGGGAGAAGCAATGTGGTTTAGTGGAAGCTTGAGGGGAAGAGGCTGAGTGGCTGGTTCTCGTTGGTGGGCAGTGGTGAGCGGTAACCTTCAAAGTTGCGTGGGATGCTTCCGCTGGTGGAGCCCGAGCTGTTGCTCAGAGTCTCGATGCTCCCCTCTCGTTGAAGCTCTGCAAGAGAAAGGAGAGAAGTCTTTCAGCAGGAAAATACAACCTCCCTCGACACTTCTCCCTTCTCTGCCAACTTAGATATTAAGGGAATCAATGAATACGAGGTTAATGCAGGAAATTGCCGCTGAGGTCAATGATCAGCCGTGATCTTGTTGAATAACGGAGCAGATACCAAATGGACTACTTTTGCTTCTATTTCTTGTGTTAGTCTGAAGAAGGGTCCTGATCCAAAACATTTTCTGTCCATTTCCTCCCCAGATGCTGCCTCACCCGTTGAGTTCAGATACTTTGTGATTTGCTCAAGATTCCAGCATCTGCAGTCATTTGTGTCTCTACTTTCTGTCACTGAAGGCAGAGAGGCAATTTGCAGGCACCAACCTGCAATAACCAAGGATTAGGGGAAGGGATGGAAAGAAAGAAGAAAGAGTATCCACAATGTCTTCTTCCACAACCTTGGTGTGTACCAAAGCTTCAGAACCAATGAAGCATGGTTTAATCTCCAGTCACAGTCGCAAAGAGAGGAAAAATAAAAGTCAAATGGCATAAATTCCTACAAGCCACAAGTAAGAAACTGACCAGGTAATCTGATTTTTGTGATCGTGGTTGAGGGATCGATATTGGCCGTGGAGCCTGAACATCTGCAACCTGTTGTCAATGCCCATGCAATTTGTATTGACTGAAGTCCACAGTGTTCAGAGAAATAAAAGCAGAAAGTGGTGGTGGAGGTCGGTAGATACGATAGTGGTGTTTAAGAGGCTTTTAGATAGGCACATGGATATGCGGGGGTGGGGGAGATATGGATCAAATGCAGGCACAGGAGACTAGTTTAATCTAGCATCATGGTGGGCACAGACATTGTGGGCTGAAGGGCCTGTTCCTGTGCTGTACTGTTCTATGTTCTATAAAATGGTGAAAACATAAGCTGCAAAGCAAACAAGAGTTAACATTTCAGGTTGAAGCCACTCGCCCATTCTGAGGGGTCGTGGAACTGCAGTGTTAACTTTCTTTCTCTTTCCCTGGATGCTGACTGACCTGCTGATTGTTTCCCACACTTGCCGGCTTAATTTCAGATTTCATTCATTTGTAATTTTTTTCAATTTTCATCTTTAATTTGTTTGGATAAATTCCAAATCACAACCCTGCCATGGAAATCTGGGGATCACTAAGAATTCAATAGAACCGAGATTTAAGTACTATTGTGTCACCTTGTTTCATATCACCATTTCTTCTCCTCCACCACGAGTAATCTCAATTGTCCTGATGGTGAGTTACAACAAAGATAACGTCAATCCTCGTCATGCCTGATATTCATCCACAAGCCTTATTTTAGAACAAAGAACTGTAGAGAGATACTGCACAGAACCCAAGCCCTTCGGCCCACCGAGTCTGCACTGATCAGCTATTACCCCATACACTAACACTATCCTATGCACTGGAGACAATTTACAATTTTACCAAAGCCAATTAAACCAACAAATCTGTACGTCTTTGGAGTGTGGGAGGAAACCAGAGCACCCGGAGAAAACCCACATGCACATGGGGAGAATGTACAAACTCTGTACAGACAGCACCCGTAATCAGGATCAAACCCGGGTCTCTGGCACTGCAAGGCTGCAGCTCTACCGCTACACCAACGTACTGCCCAAGATGTGTGTCACGAGATAATAATCAGAACGATAGATCAAAATAAAGATCAAAGCAAAAAATTGCAGATGCTGGAAGTCTGGAATAAAAACTTAATGCGCAGGGAAAACCCAGAAGGTCAGAGGACATCAGTGGAAAGAAAACCAGTTAACATTTCAACTCGGCCACCCTGAGAAAGAGGAGCATTCCACAATTCTCAGGAAGGGTTCAGGATCTGACACGTTAAATGCTTCACCTTCCACTGATGCTGCCTGCCTGCTGAGTTTTTTCTGCACTTTTTGATTTTATTAGGAAGAAAGAATAATCCTCAGAGACACACCATGGATGTGCAGATGCTGTAAATCAGCAAAAGACTGCTCACTGTTTTAATAAAAGAAACCAGTATGATATTTGTATGTCTTAAATGCCCACAGACAACAATGAATCATATTTTGTTTTGTGTGATATTGAGGGATAAAACACCTTCAGGGCAGAATACTTTCCTGCTCTTCTTTGACAGTAATGCAACGGGATTTCTTCAATTTGCACAAGAGGGCAGTCCGACTCCTCGTGATTTTCTCCCAGACGTGGGGCAACTAACCAGGGGTGCGTCACCAGGGTGGAATCAACAAACTCAGCATAGTGCAGAGATCGAAGCAGGCTCTGTGATTCAGTTGCACGCCGGACTGTGCGGTTACCCACTGAGTCATCAGTTTCTGGAAGCAACTTGCTCAAAGCTGAAACAACGACTCTGCTAAAAAGCGCTGAGTGAAACGACACTGAGCTGCTCCTTATTCCCCACTCACTGGCTCACTGCCTTGGCCAAAAAAACCCATATACTGAAAGTCAACAGCTGCAATGTATGCTTGAAGTTAGCATTTGATTATTGGACTGAGTGCAAACTTGGGTATTGTTTCCTGAGCTAGAGAAAAGGGAGGGACAGGCACTGTGTTTATATTTGTTTAAGAAGGAACTGCAGATGCTGGAAAATCGAAGGTAGACAAAAATGCTGCAAAACTCAACGGGTGAGGCAGCATTTATGGAGCGAAGGAAATTGGCAAAGTTTCGGGTCGAAAACCCTTTTTCAGACTGATGTGAGGGTGGCGGGGGGGGGGGGGCGGGAGAAGAAAGGAAGAGGTGGAGCCAGTGGGCTGAGGGAGAGCTGAGAAGTGGAGGAGAAAGTAGGGACTACCTGAAATTAAAGAAGTCAATGTTCATACATTGGGGTGTAAACTGCCCAAGCGAAATATGAGGTGCTGCTCCTCCGATTTACAGTGGTCCTCACTCTGGACATCGAGGAGGACCAGGACAGAAAGGTCGGATTTGGAATGGGAGGAGGAGTTGAAATGCGGAGCCACTGGGAGATTAGGTTGGTTATTGCGAACCGAGTGGAGGTGTTTGGCGAAGCGATCGCCAAGCCTACGCTTGGTCTCTCCGATGTAGAGCAGCTGACATCTAGAGCAGTGGATGCAATAGATGAGGTTGGAGGAGGTGCAGGTGAACCTCTGCCGCACCTGTCCTAATTGAGGGCAGTGAGAAGAGTGAACACCTCTCCACAAGGAGTAGCTGAGGCAAGCTGCACAGTTGAAGCCAAGGTAACTACAGGAATGGAGGATTTGGTGATAGGATGAGATGAAGATGAGCTGACGGAGTGAGATAGATCGAGATTCCTGGCCTATCAACACCAGCACAGAACTATTAGATGGAATGGTTGTGAATTCTACGTGATACAAAGGCCCAATCAACATCGATGGTGCCAAAGTGCTATGGCTGAGAGCTTCAGGTTCCTAGGTGGAAATATTACCGACGAGATGTCCTGGACTAACTACTTTGAACTATGGCCAAAAAAGCATACCAACGCCTCTACTTCCTCAAGAGACAAAAGAAATTTAGAATGTTTCCAATGACTCTTACCAACTTCTGAAAATCAAAATCTTTTCCCCAGGATGGAAAAAATCAAATACTAGAGGTCATAGCTTTTAGGTGAGAAGGACCTAGCTTGAAGGAGATGTGGGGGGCATGTTTCTTACACGGAGAGTGCTGAGTGCCTGGAACGTGTTGCCGGGGGTGGTGGTTGAAGCAGATACATTAGTGGCATTTAAAATACCTTTTGATAGGCATATGGATATGCGGGGAATGGAGGCATCTGGGTTATGTGCAGGCAGATAATGTGATGGTTTTGGCATCATGCTCGGCACAGACATTGTAGGCCAAAGGGCTTGTTCTTGTTGTACAGTTCTATGTGCTACAGATGCACCGTGGAAATCGGGTTGCATTACAGCTTGGTCGGGGAACAGCTTTGCCTAAGATCGCAAAGAGTTGCAGAGTTGTGGATGCAGCACAGTCCATCACACAGACAAGACTCCCCACCATCATCTCCATCTCCACTTCACTGCCTTGGGAAAGCAGACAACATAATCAAGGAAATTTTTCATCCTGGTCATTTCCTTTTCTCCATATTCTCGTTGGGCAGAAGATACAAAAGCTTAAAAACATGTACCACCAGACTCCACAAGAGCTTCTTCCCTGCTGTAAACATATTTCTGAATTGTTCTCCCGTAAGCTAGGGTGTAGTCCCAATCTTCCAACCTACCTCATTGTGGACATCGTCCATTTTCTCTGGAAGCATTACACTACAATGCCAAAAACTATATTCTACACTCTGGTATTTTTCTCTACCTGTTCTAGTTTTGTTTTTAGTTTAGTTTAGAGATACAGCGCAGGAACAGGCCCTTCGGCATACTGAGTCCACACCTACTAGCGATCCCGGCACATTAACACTACCCTACACACAACAAGGACAATTTTTTTACACTTATACCAAGCCAATTAACCTACAAACCTGTACATCTTTGGAATCATAATGTGGGAGGAAACCAAAGATCTCGGAGAAAACCCACGCGGACACGTGAGAACGTACTAACTCCATACGGGCAGCACCCATAGTCGGGATCAAACCCGGGCCTCTGGCACTGCAAGTGCTGTAAAGCAACAACTCTGCACCACCGTGCTGCTCCACAGGTTATACATGTGTATCGCCGGATTGTATTGATGTATATTATCAGATTTGATACAGTACATGCGAATAAAACTGTTCCTCAATGCCCTCCATTGCTGATATTACTATTACATTCATCAGAGAGATTGAATTGTGGTCTGCCAAGCTGGATTCAAAGCCTTCCTGTTGAGACATCAGTTATGGGACCTTGGAGAGATACTGCTAAAGTGTTACTACAAGTGCTGTGACCCAAAATTCTCCAACAACCAACGTTGAGGGATCACGCAGGAGCAGTCATAACTTAAATCCTGTCAAGACTGATCTGCGGATTAAAACTATTAGCAATTTTATACAAAATTGACAAACCCCATCCAAAGATGACACAAGGTGAAGGCAAATAGGTAATTAGAGTATGGATGGTCACTGCTCTTTACAGGCAGAAATTATGGCACACAGAATGAAATAGCTTAGAAAGAGGCCATTCAACACACTGCCACTGTTTTAGCTCTTGGAAAGAACGATCAAATTGGCCCCACTTCTCTGTTGTTTACCTAATGCTCGACAAATTTGTTATTTTACAAGTATAAATTCATGATGTTGCATCACCACTTTTCTGGATGGCAAGTTACTGGGGCAAAATAGAGCTGCTTGCTAAATTACACCATGACCAAAAGTCACCTGGAGGGAACATGAGCACAGCTGGTGTGGTGGTTTGTGACAGGACGCTGAGAATCAACAACTTTGGGAAGAGGAAGGGTGAAAGAGAGGCAAAGTATCAGGCATGGAACCTTAGAGACACTAGAAACTGCAGATGTTGCAATCTTAAGCAAAAAAATGTGCTGGAGGAACTCAGTGGTTTAGGCAACATCTGTGGAGGGAATGGATATCTGACTTTTCAGGTCAGGATCCTTCTTCAGACTGATGGAGAAGGGGAAAGAATGCTGGAAAAGGGAGGTGGAGGTAGGGCCAAACCTAGCAAGTGATACAGGTGAGGGGGGTGATTGGCAGACGGACGAAGTGACAAAGGTTAGCAGTGAAAAGAAGACATTTGATGGAGTAAAATTGAAAGCTGAGGGCATTGAGATGGGTAGAAGGGATGGGAGGAGAAGGAGGGGGATAAAAGGGAAAAGAGGAACTTGGAAATAGGGGATGATTGTATGAAGAGGAGGAATAGAGCAGAAGCCTTGTGTTGTCTGGTTTTGAACATCCAAATGTTTGACTGAAGACTCACTCTATCGTTCAGTGACTAATGGGCCTGTCCCACATAGGCGATTTTTCAGGCGACTGTCAAATTGCCGGCAGTCGCCTGAAAAACCAGCAACTGGAACGGCAACTGTCAGAGTGAAACACGCACGCACGCACACACACACACACACACTGCAAAGGCGGGGTCCAGGGCAAGCGGGGGAAGTGCTGTCTGAAATTCACACTGTGTAAAGCCAAGGTGATACAGGCACACACCGCGATGAACAGGAATGGCGCTGTAATTAAGACGGCTAGCACAGTGTAAGGTAAGTCCTTTAAAAGAGGGAGGGGGGGGGGGAAGAAGGAGGGAGAAGTATTGGAGACAACTGTTAAGAAACCAGACAACATTTAAGAAGCCAGAGATACACGGCTGTGAAGTTCGGCGGACATTTAACATTAAAGGTTATCCCTGGTTCTGAAAACTACGGCTTACGTTTTTTTCCCCCCAATGAGCCAATGAAATTCATCGGTCAGCACCGGCTACAACCTACGAGAACTTACGAGAACTTTCAACCTCCTGGCATCCCACTAGGACCTCATTGCAACCACCCACGGCTCGAGAATTCTCGCTAGTCCCCATGGCGGCTTCATTCTAGTCGCCGCTAATTTTTCAACATGTTGGAAAATTCTCGGCGGCCGCGACGAGTTCCCAGAATGTGGGAACTCCTCACGGCCATGAAGGCGACTCCCCGGCAACCACCCACGAACATGTGTGGCAACTGCAAAGTCTCCTGCAGTCACCTAAAAAGTCGCCTCTCAATCTTTGTGCTGAATTCAGGAAGTTAATTTGATTCTGTGTTGACAACCATGAAATATCCCACATTATTACATGACTTATCCCGTCAGATTTTTCATTTTCATCTGGCATTCGGGCAGCTGCATCATGTTAGACGTCTCCGGTCTGGGCTGTGAATGCACCGCACCCGGTCCAAAGCTACAGTCAAACTCAGAGTTATTTCCCATTGCATCCAGTCTCTTGAGTTTGTAATCCGTGGGATTAGGACATTTCCCACATCCAGCGGCCTCGGGTTAATAGAGTCTCCTGGGTGTGGGAGGGAGGGTGTGTGTGTCTCACTTTGCTGACAACAATATGGAATATCTATTTGCTACTGCAAATTGGGTGGGGCAGTCGGCTATAACATTATCCGTGGCACTTATGAATAGCTGCCAAAGACCGATGAATTGTGGCTTGTGAGAATTCTATGTAGATGAGATGTGAGGAGTGGTTTATTGAATGCACACTGCAATAGCCAGGCATAACATTAGTCTGAAGAAGGACCCCGACCGAAAACGTCACCATGTTCCCCAGAGATGCCGCCTGACCTGCTGAGTTACCACTCCCCACCCCTCCACCCACTCCAATCAGTCTGAAGAACTGCCCCAACCCGTTTTGAAGGAGTTATTAAATCTGGTTATACCATCCTTTCAGCAGCACATTCCTGATCACAATAACGCTGAGGGGAAATATTTTCCCTCTTCACTGTTAGGATCCCTTTGCTGTTTATTGTAGTTTAAATTTGTGTCTGATTGTTATTACCTGGTAAGTGGAATAGGGAAACATTCGCCATACTTGCTCTTTCCAGGCACATTGTGTTTTTGAGGACGTTTGAGTTTTAGAGAGACAACACGGAAACAGACCCTGTGGCCTATCATGTCCACGCCTACCATCGATCACCAGTTCACACAAGTTCAATGTTATCTCACCTTCTCATCCACTAGGGGCAATTTACAGAGACCAATTAACCTGCAAACATGCACATCTTTGGGATGTGGGTAAAAACTGGAGCATCTGGAGGGAACTCACACGGTCACAGGTAGAACATGCAAACTCCACACAGCACTCGAGGTCAGGATCGAGCCTGGATCTCTGGTGTTGCAACACAGCAGCTCTACCAGCCAGCTCTGCTGCCCTTACAATAAATGTGTTACATGCAAAGCTGCTGAATTAGGTAAATTGGTGCCTTCCAATCTGTAATAATAACATTGGGATCAATTTATTGGAATGCGAAGTACTTTGGGATACATAACATGGTGTTTAAGTGTCCCCTAACCTTTGCTGAAGGCTTCCTGTTGGGATCTTGTTAACTCATCTAGCTCAGTGACCAAAGGTAGACACAAAAAGCTGGAGTAACTCAGCAGGACAGGCAGCATCTTTGGAGAGAAGGAATGGGTGAAGTATCGGGTCGCAACCCTTCTTCAGACTAGTTGGGGAAAAGGGAAACAAATCCTCCTGGATTTGGCTTGACTGTAATGGCCCCATGGCGATGCAGCCTGCTGATACAGTGTGGGCTGACACATCAGGAAAGATATAGCCCAGTGTACAATTTTCAGGAGGGCAACGGTGGACACATTAAATTGAACAGCTGGAGTCTGCTTTTGGTAGTGTTCCTATTTACTTGTTTCCTGTCTACACAAATTGTGCAAAACACTTTTCGCAAAGGCTCACTCAATGGGAGAATTGGGTTGGAGAATTGATAATACGTTTCCATGTCCAATTAATCTTAATTAATTGGAAATATTAAAAGATATCCCTGTTCACCGATCTTCAGTCTGTTCATTGATTCTTGCAAAGCTTATGCTTATTCCAGAGGTAATAGCCTCCTGAGGGTATTTTAGTTTAGTTTAGAGATACAGTGCGATAACAGGCCCTTCGGCCCACCAAGTCTGCACTCTCCAGCGACTCCCGAACATTAACACTATTCTACACATACTAAGGACAATTTACACTTTTACCAAGCCAATTAGCCTTCAAACCTGTAGTCTTTGTAGTGTGGGAGGAAACTGGATCACCTCGCAGGTCACGGGGAGAATGTACAAACTCTTTACAGAGAGCACTAATAGTCAGGATCGAACCTGGGTCACTGGCGCTGTAAGGCAGCAACTCTACCACTGCACCACCTTGCCGTCCGTATTCACTGCTGAGTCAATATGCGATGATCAGTCAGTGATGGAAAAAGAGGCCAATGGTTAAGCCATAGAAGGAGTCACAACTTGCAGTGATGATAGCCAGCAGAACTTTACACACTCCTCGAATAGGTAATTTACCCAAAGTTTAAGTCTTAAAGAAGCTTTATTTTGAAAGTACACATGCAGTGATTTGAACTGCACATTACTAGTTCAATTCTGCACTATTTAATCGCGACAGTCTATCACATTAACTAACCTCTCCCCCCCCCCCCCCCCCCCCCCCTCCCCCCCACCCACAATCAACTCCATCTACACTTCATGCTGCCTCGAAGGGCCATTCTGCCTCAGCCAACATAATCAAGGACTATTTTTACCCCAGTTATTCCCTCTTACTCCCTTTGCATCGGGCAGATGATACAAAAGATTGAAAGCGTTTACCACCAGATTCAGGAAATGCTTCTTCCCATTTGTTATCAGACCACTTAAAGGTCTTCCCATAAACTCGGGTGTAGTCCCGATCTCCCAACCTGCCTCAATGCAGACCTTACACTTTTTGTTTTAACCTGCTCTTTATCTGGAACTGTAATGCTACAATGCTGTAACAATATATTCTACACTCTGGTATTTTTCTCTTTGCAGGACCCTGCTGTACTAGTGTACGGCTTGACGTATGATTTAACTGGATTGCATACAAACTACGTTTTTCACTTATCGCTGTACATGTGACAATAATAAATCAATACCAATACCACAATCCTTCATTCCAGGATCTTTCCTCAGTTAAATCATTCCTGAATGACCTATTGCAATGGCTTTGTACGTCTTTCTGGGCGCCTTTAGTCTGTTCATTAATCATTCTTAATTTGCTATTTTGCTCAAAATAACTCGTGCTATTCCCATTTTTCTCTGCTCAGAGTGTTCTTCCTTCCATTACACTCTCTTTTCCTAATTCAGTTCACCGACTGCAACGAGGAAGTCACTCTTAGAGCATGAGCCTAAACAGCAAGAGTTGGGAGGATATTTAACTATAAGAGTAAACTGCAGCGCAAGTCAAAATAACTTTCCCAAGCTCCATCTAAAGAAAATCCACTTCCCGTAGATTGATGGCTAAGTCAGTGCGGTGCAAGGATGGAGCTTGCACTCAGTATTTTTATGCACACAGCTGACCAACACACTCGGTTATGTGCTTGCAACCCACGGTCTGTTCACATCGGATGAACATTTAAACAGAGCAGCAATATTGGCCTCTTGTTGCCTACAAATCCATGCCAGGAATGCAAGTACACGGTGACTCAGTGAGCCTCTCCCAGCCCCATTAGCACTGCTGCCCACTCAATAATCTGCAAGATGACAACTTCCTGGATAATAAGTCTCCACACAATTGCTCCTGACCACAGTGCTCCTCTCAGCAGAACTGATCGTGGTTTAATCTTGCTGCGTTGTAACTCTGTAAGGTCGGCACAAACCCTTACTTCTGTGGGCATGGCTTTGCGATCCAGTGAACTGTGGTGAATGTGAATGGCAGAATGCCTGGTCGGCAGAGGTGGTTTTGAAGTTGCCTGGTCGCTACAGAGGGTCACGACCTTTAATTACTGTCACCTTCACACTTCCCATAAAGGCGGCAGAAAATAATCTCGCAGTTATTTCATCTTCGTTATTTTTCTTTCTCACGTTAAGAAATAATCTGCCCTTGAGTGGGAAATGTGATTTTTTTAATTTCCCTCCCCAGTGCTGGTTTGTTTTGATAGCTGTGAGAGGTGCGGGGGCAGCAGTTGGCTGAGACGAACCAGCAACCAAGAGCCTGCTCCAAGTGAAGGCAACAGCTCTGTGTTAATGAAGAACCAATGATGATTAACTGCTGACTCAATCCCTGTGGCCTGACCCCCTGCTCATTGAAGTGTCTCTGGTTTATGGTCTCTCGTTTTCAGTTAAACTTTTTTTTATAATCCATCCCATTTCAATGCCATTTAATGGTTTGACCAGGTCTCTTTCAGTGATTACTCAGTGGAACTCCCACACTGCACTGTGGCAAAATTAAAGGCCATTTTCAGTCAATTGCAATCAAATCTTTGTGGTTGTTTAGCACCTTCATTATGGTAAAACTTCCTTGGCTTCATAAAGAGTTCACTTGGTTGTTGTCAAACAAAGAGGAGGCATATGCCCCAGGAGGAGACATTAAGACAAGCGACCAACAGACTGTGTAAGAGGTGGGTCCTGAGCTCTACTGCAGAAGACCACAGGGTGGAGAGGTCGAGGGCCAAGGCATGAGCATAACTGGCTACTGTTGCTGAGAAGCTTCTATTTGGGTGTAGCAGACCAGAAATGTAAAGATCTTCTGGTTCCCAAGAGAGATTTTGGATCAGTTACCTGCTGGAAAGAATTTGGGTTGAGATTCACTCAGTTATTGACAGGGCCTTGAAGAGAATAAAAACATGGAAATAATGTAGGATTGGTGAAAATGGGCGATTGATGGTCATCATGGGCTGAAGCGCCTGCTTCCATGCTGCATCTCTCTATGACTCAATGAAGTGTGTCTCTTAGGGCAGACAAAATCCCTCAGACGTGAGATGGGCTGATTCTGAGAGGATGGTCAACTAAGCACACATTACTTGAACTGCAAGTTCTTAATTCTTTTATAAATGACTTTAATGTAGATATAAAGATAGACACAACATGCTGGGGTAACTCAGCGGGTAAGACAGCATCTCTGCACCCCAAAATGGTACCCATCTTTTCTCTCCAGAGATGCTGCCTGACCTGCTGAGTTACTCCAGCACTTTGTGTCTATTTTTGATATAAATCAGCATCTGCAGTTCTTTGTTTCTACTGAATGTAAATGTTAATGGGTTGGTTAGTAAGTTTGCAGATTACATCAAAATCATGGAAGTTTTGGTCTGCGAGGAAGGCCGTCAAAGTATATAGTGGGATAGAGATCGGCTACTGAAACGGGCAGAGAAATGGGAAATGGAGTTTAATCCCAGTAAGTGTAAGGTGTTGCACTGGGATGTTTAATGTAAAGGAAAAGTATCCAGTTAATGGCAAGACTCTTCACACCAATAATGTGCAGAGGGAGAGGGATCTTGTAGACCATGTCCATAGTTCCCTGCAAGTGGCAACACAGGTAGATAGACTGGCAAAGAAGGCATATAGTCTACTTGTCTTCACTGGTTGGGGCATTGAGGAAGAGTCAGGAAATCATGAAGCAACTTTAAAGGACTTTGCTTAGTTTGCATTTGGAGCATTGCACACAATTCTGGTCACACCATTACAGAGAATGATGAGGCTTTGAAGAGATTTAGCAGAATGTGCCTGGATTGGAGTGTATTTGTTAAAAGGAAAGGTTGGACAGGCTTGGATGTTTTTTTCTGGAGCTGCTAATAGAAGTACATAGATGAGAGGCATAGATAGGGTAGACAGTCAGAACCTTTTCCCAGGTTGGAAATGTCAAAGACTAGTTTAAACATACCTCTGTCACATTATTTGTTTGCATAGCATGTGTCCCCAATTTCTAATGAATGGGCACTCTAATGCTGTTGGATGCTAAAACTGGAGGAGAACAGAGTTTTTGGATGGTTATAGAGATGAGGATTACTCAGTTAGGCTGTGGTGAGGGCAGGGAGGATTTGAAAGTAGAGATGAGATATTGAAGATCGTGGCATTTCCTGACCAAAAGTCAGGTTAACTTAGTGAGGTGAGGGGTGAATAGGATTTGGTGCAAGTTAAGGCGACTGTGCTTTGATGAGCTTGTCCATGGTGAGCTAGGCCAGCTAGGATGGCATTGGAATGGTTGCGGCTAATCAAAGATACCGACTAATTTTATGGTGGGGCAACAGCAGAATCTTGGCAAAAATTGTGGGGTCCCTTGAACCAGAGATGAGTGTCCTGATGTGTAGGAAGGAACTGCAGATGCTGGTTTAAACCAAAGATAGACCCAAAATGCTGGAGTAAATCACTGGAACAGGCAGTATCCCTGGAGAGAAGGAATGGCTAAAAGTTTGGGTCGATAACCTTCTTCAGATGTCCTGAATTGCCTCAAATATTGCTCCATTCACAAGCAACTGGTATATTTATAACTTTATGTAACAGCATACTGCCAATGAAATCCCAGATGTCTATCCGCATGCAGCAACAGTTGAATTTTTGCTGTTACTAACCTTCCAGCCGCTCAAACTTCCCACAATTAGTGCTGTCAGTGAAGAGAACTCAAATGTGCAAAGAAATACAGAACCCCCCACCCAAGACAAGAGATAGTCTTTACATTTATTACAAGCAAGCCCAAGAATGTTTGCCCTTTCAGTATCAGAGTGCCCGGACCCTAAATGTGGCCAAAGCAGCAGTTCTGTCACTATAAGACGCACATTTACACATACAATGGTGGGAGGATCACAATTCAGTGTGGATTTGCAGACCATTTTATCCAATGGACTTTTATTTTAACAGAAAATGCTGAGATTTGTTGACAGAATGATTCTCTCCACCAAATAAGAGCCAAGACAGGGAAAATAAACAGAAGACGTTTCTATTTTGATGATCTGGGGACTTGCACTCTGAAGAATGGCTCCAACCATAAACGGCACCCATCCTTTTTCTCCAGAGATGTTGCCTGACCCACTGAGTTACTACAGCACTTTCTGTCTACACCCAATGGCAAGTCAGTCAGCAAGTTACTTTTCAAATACAGTTCCTATCGTAATATAAACAAATCTGGCAGCCAATTTGGACATAGCAAGTTTCCTCAAGGGCAATAGGAAAACTGATAGGAATGTGGGAAGAATGAAATGGGATTGATGCAGTATTAGTATAAATAGGTGCTTGATAGTCAGTGCAGTGAATTGTCTGAAGGGCCTGTTTCTGTGCTGTATGGCTCGATGACTCTCAAAACATACAAGCCTAGGGACCTGTGACATTGGATAGCAATAGACTTCAAGGAAATGTAGATGGGCTGGTTGAATGGACAGGACATGTTACATTCTGGTAAAAGGACTAGGATGGAATATAAACTGGTGGGGAACTTTTAAAGGGATACACGAACAGAGAAGTCGGGGAGAACGTGCATTATTCATGGAAAATGAGAGTATGTGTAGGAAGGAACTGCAGATGCTGGTTTATACCGAAAAATAGACACAAAATGCTGGAGTAACTCAGCTGGATCAGGCAGTCTGAAGGGTTTCGACCTGAAATGTCACCTGTTTCTTTTCTCCAAAGATGCTGCCTGACCCACTGAGTTACTCCAGCGTTTTGTGTCTATGGAAAATGAGGGAGCAGGTTGAGAAAATTGTTGTATGTGATCGTGGACTTTATTACCAGAGATAAAGAGAATAAGAGCAAGAAAATCACAATGAAGATTATAAACACTGGTTTGGCCACAACCAAGTGCAGTGTTTAGTTCTGCTTGCCACACATTAGGGGAGAAAAATGAGGCTTTGTAGAAGGTGCAGAAGAGATTGAGTAAAATAATTCTTACCCCAGGAATAATTCATTTCTGGGGTAAGAACGAATGGCTAAACAAGGTTAGGTCTATATTCATTGGAGTTTAGAAAAACCAGGAGTGAATGTTATTGAAACATTTCAGATCCTAGCACTGCTTTTTTTCCTACAAAAATGGATAACTTCACATTTTACCACACCTCCCACGTTGTTGGCCAATCACTTAGCATGCCTATATGCCCTTGAGACTTCTCTGCAACCATGCCACATTGCCACTTAGCTTCACTCCTTGCAGCATCCCTCTAATTGTACCCTGCTAACCAGAGAGATATTCTCATTCTTTAACCAACTCTCAACCGTGCTAACGTATTATTCCCAATGTAAAGTGCTCTAACATTGTTCACCACATTTATGTATGAGACCTCATGCAAGAGTGCTGAAAATCCGCATTTATCCCATCCACCTGTTCCCCCTTCATCTACTCTGTCAGATACATCTTAAAAACACTCCAATATATTAGTCAAACATTAAAAATTCCATGATACTGTCTTTAGAAGGGTCCCGACCCGGAATGTCGCCGGTCTATTCCCTCCCCAGATGCTGCCAGGCCCACTGATTACTCAAGCACTTTGTGTTTTGATCAAGATCCCAGCATCTGCAGTTCCTTGTGTCACCAATTAAAAATATAGGTTGACTCTGCTTAATCATATTATCAAGGGGCTATCTAACATCGGCACTGAGTCACAATGGATGAGTTGGGCTGAAGGTACCATTTCCATGCTGTATTACTCTATGACCATGATTTTCTAAACTTCTTAATATCACATCCTTTATTACAGATTCCAGTGTTCTCCCTGCTACTAAATGCCAGACCAACAGATCATGGTTATCTGTTTTCTTTCTCCATTCTTTCTTCAAAGGTTGCATTACATTTCTCCTTTCCAATCTGCAGAAACCACTGCAGTGTGCATAACATTTTTGGAAGATGATAACCAGAGCATCTACTATCTCTAAATCCACCCCTTTCAAACTCTGGAATGTTGATCATCAGGTCCTTGGGACATCAGTTTGTAGACTCATTAACTTCTATCGTAATTTTACATATTACTTAATTTTGTACCCTGACTTGCATCAGATCTTTTGTTCTCCAGTATTTCTGGCAGGAATTTTGTGTCTTCTTCCATGAAACGCAGGTTTAATTTCCCTGCCATTTCCAAATTTGGATTGTTTTCTCTAGAATGCCAGAGGTTGAGGAGAGACCTGATAGAAGAATATAAGCTTATAGAAGCTTAGATAGGGTAGATAGTCAGAAGCTTTTCCCTAGGGTGGAAATGTCAAAGGCTGTAGGGCATAGCTTTAATGTGAGATAAAGTTTAAAAGGAAGATAGACACCAAAAAGCTGGAGTAACTCAGCGGGACAGGCAGCATCTCAGGAGAGAAAGAATGGGTGGCGTTTCGGGTCGAGACCCTTCTTCAGACTAGTTAGGGATAAGGGAAACAAGAGATATAGAAATTGTATTCAACATCTCAAGGTCATTGTAGTAATATATTTTTTAAATTATACAGTGATTTGTGTCTCAGTGTCCAAAATGTAATGAGGTGAATATAAAGCTAAGAGATGGATCAGATTTTAATTAACAACAGCCTGCCAACATAATCAAAGATCACTCATATCCTGGTTATTGCCTCTTCTTCCCTCTCCTATTGGGTAGAAGGTATAAAAGCTTGAAAGCAGGTACCATCAAACTCAGGGATAACTTCTTCCCTTCCACTATCGGGCTTCTGAATGGTCCTCCCATAGCCAGGGTGTAGTCATGATCTTCCAACCTACCTCATTATAAACCTTTGACATTTTCTTTGGAACTGTTATGCTACAATTCTGCAAAACTCTAATCTGCGCTCTTGGTATTTTTCTCTTTGCTCTACTTTCTATGGTTTGACTGTGCTCATGTATATTATCTGATTTAATTGTATAGCACGTAAGCAAAAGCTTTTCACTGTAACTCGGTACTTGTGACTATGATATACCAATACCAATACCTGTGTCGTTATGAAGTCCAAACTGCTTTGTATCAGTTCTACCATGTGATGAAGCAGCCTGCAAAGCAGGGTTGTAGGATGATGCTGAGATCTGCAGATGAAGGTCCTTTCAGTGGGGGATGTCATTAAGTCAACACACCCTGTCCCTCATGGGGCAGTGAAGAAGCCCATCACACCAAGCCCCTGCTAGCATCCAGCAATCGTGAAGAGACCTCCCCTGCTTTGTGAAGTAGCTCTCCTTTTGCCTGCCACTCTCCGGCAAATTGTTCTTCAGAACAATTTGCCGTGAGGACTGAATTCATTCTCCCCAGAAGTGACAGAGTGGCAGGATGCATAAACGATACAATGACATCCCGTCCTGATGTATCAGTGAAGGGGAGGCTGGGGCGGCTCTGAATAGAAGAGATTCTTCCTCATCATCTCATACTGTCACTGTGAATTACAGTCAGGTCCTGGGTAATGAAAGCAGCATCCTCAAATCAATGGGACACAATTCTCCCCATGGAGTTCAGAAAAATGCAGCCCACTTTTCACACACTGGCCTTTCTTGCAAATTGCCTGCTATTCAAGGTCCGAGCTTAATGCTTGCTCCTTCCTTTTTCTATCTTTAGAGTCTCTTAAGTAGTGACTGCAGCATCTAAGAGCAGACAGCTGGCCCGAGGCTTCATGCAAGCACCGAATCGACAATTAATTCCAATAAAAAGAAGAGGAGAAACCTGGATTAGCTCCTTGTCCTTGAGCCTCTCTGATGTGGAATGTGCCATAACAGTTACAAGCTAAGTGTTGGAGAAATCAGACTCGGGCAAGAGTGGTAATTTAAAAAAAGGACTGCTCTCTCACAGTACCGTAGACACATTGGATTAAAACCAGGACATCTGCCTCCCATTTTCATACAATAGGGCAACGAGGCCCCAGGTCTAAGCACCAGTCTGCCGCCAAGTTTGGGCTACACGAGAGGATGTAATATTAACTGGCAGGTGATGTCCAGCTGATCCATCAAACCTGCCCCACGCTCCTGGTGGCCAAATAATCATGCCTAGGGCAGCTTTCTATCTTTCTCCCCTCCTCATTTCTTCCGTCATTCCCTGCACAGCGATGGGAGACTTCCAAAAAAAGGAAAAATCCATAGGGTCAATGAGGTGGGAAAATCACTGACAGAAAACGTGGCGACTATTCCAGGGGAGCAAAAGCACAGATCAGGAGGCCAAGGGTTACTTGCGAAGATTTGATATAATATTTGCAGCACAGATGCAAGGGGGCAGTGAGCAGTCATGATAGGTGAGGTAGGACATAGGCAAGGATGGGGCTGAGCAGAGATGAGGGGTGAGGAAAGGGAGAGGGTAAGGAGAGTTCTCGGATAGAGACAAGGTCTGGAAAGGTGGGGTGCTGGGTCAGGAGGGACAGAGACACGGTTATGGATGTGGAAGAGACAAGCCAGGGATGCAGGTTGAGTGAAAGGTCAGGGCAGAGCAGGGCAGAGAGGCTGGGCAAGGCAGGGGTCATGGGGGCAGGAACTGTGAGGTTAATTACACCATCTGACACAATAATCATCCTCTCCATCTGGTGAAACAAAGATTCATCCACTCTATCATTCCTGAAAATCCCAAATTGGTGAAATTCCTTACTTGGTTTTCTCTGCATCCTACAATTGACAGGCTTTTAAAAGCTAAAATTAATGGCGCCCAATCATTAATTCTTGCTTTACCTCATCTTCACTCTTGCTCTTTTCAACCTTCATGTGTCCTCCTACACTGTGCATTTTGTCCCATTACTTTCCAATAACAATAAGCTTCAAGATCCTTGACCCAAGTAACAGCTAAGATAATCCGTTGTACAGGCGGGTGGATGAGTTAAATATCAGTCAGAAAATTGCACATATTCTCACATGAGCAACGAGGAAGAAAGAAGATGAAAGTTGTCAAATAAGGAAAATGTAGAGAACCGCCTTCTGAACATCTGCCTTGTGCTGCCTGGTTTCCAACGTGTATAAGCCCTGATGTGAGACAATGCAGCAGAGTCCCCACACCAACCACTCCCCACCACACTAACACCCCTCTCAACCCCCCTTAAATTTAGACTGGTCTAAGAGGAAATGGCAGGACAAAGTTCTGGTCGCCAGTCCTCATCAGAGACCAAAGGAGAGGATAAAAACTGGAACCATTCCTTCCACGAGAGGTTGTGCTCACTTTTTAAAAAGAAAACCCGCACGTTGTGTATCTGAGAAATCCCATGGAGCGTTTTTGTATTAGTTGTGTGAGGGAAAGGGCAGGAAAGGACAGTGTGTCTTCATTAGGAAAATAGAAACTGACATTTGTGATACAATTGCATGTATAAAGAGAGAGAGGGAGGGAGGGTTGGAAGAAGAGCAAGAGAGAATGCGAGGGAGTGAGGAAGAGACTGAGAGAGAAAGGGAGAGAGAAGACACGGATATGTGTACAGATTAGTCCTTGTGATAAGGTCTGATAGTACCATGGAAGTCAAACACTCTTGCTCAATGGATTGTTGAAGAAGATTATACCTTTGTTAATAAAGTCAGCTACAAGTGCAGTTGCTTTCCTGCTGAATGCTGCATTTGACAATGTTTCAGACCAATAAACTAACATCGCGGCTTGCAGGCTAAAGCCATCTTTGGTTCCGCTCCATGTGAAGTCTTGCTACCTAATTAAGTTTACACACAGCTAGGGTATCTCTGCACATAATGTCCTTCTCGTTTGAAAGACTAAGTCTGACTACATTAAAGTAGGTCTGAGAATTTCCTAATAATCTCCAAATTAAAAAGGCACAAAACTGCTGGAAATGCTCAACAGGTCAGGCAGCATATGTGGAGAAAGAAAGAGTTAATACCTCAGGCCAATGATCTTCAAATATTCTCAATAGATTCAGCCATACTCACTCAATCCATCCAACAGATTTGATAGATGGACAAATCTTTGTGGTTAATTCTGTTCTACATTGATTTATCATTTATCTCAAGGGAAACTCAGAGGGAAAAACTAAAATCAGTGAGCAGGCAAAGATTTAGTAAATGCAGTACAATGTGGGAAAAAAGTAAAAATGTCCATTTAAAGAAAAAGACAGCACAGTGGAGCAGCTAGTGGAGCTGCTACCACACACGCTAGATATCCAGGTTCCAGTCTGACCTCGGGTGCTGTCCGTGTGGAGCTTGCTGTGACCGCGTGGGTTTCCTCTAGCTGCTCCGGTTTCCTCCCACATCCCAGAGACGTGTTGGTTTGTAGGTTAGTCGGTAAAATGCCTCGTGTGTAGAAAGAGGATGTGAAAGTGGGATAACATAGAACTAATGTGAATGAATGAATGATGGTCAGCATGGACTCGATGGACTGAAGGGACTGTTTCCATGCTGTATCTTTCTATTCAATCAATGGTCTCATGACTAATTTCTAAGATGCCAATCTCAGTATACTTCAGTTTCTCCATAACTCTGTTGCCCTGTTCACCTATTACATGATTCATATTAGCTCTGGTTTGGCCCGGCCTTGAATTCCCACGTCTTTAAATCCCTCCACCTCTCACTTGTGCCCACCTCTGTTTGTGACCTCGCACTTTAACACAACTTTGAGATCTTGACATTCCTACAATGCTAGCTTCCTCTGCAACGCTGAATTCCTTTGTTTGCCATTAGTGACTGCCTTCAGTAGCTGGGACAGAAGGCAGATTACCTTTCCAGTATACAGAACACAGAACATTTCAGCATGGAAACAGGCCCACCATGTCAGTGCCGAACATGATACCAAATTAATCTTCTCTGCCTCCACGTGCTCCGTATCCCTCCATTCCCTGCATATCCATATTTCTGCCTGGGACCTTGTCACTAAACTTCACTAACATCCTTTGCCCCCTGAAATCGAACTCTTTGACCAAGCTTTAGGTTTGACCGTGTGGCTCGGTGGCAAACTTTCACTGAAAAATGCTCTTCTAAAGTGTGTCTTGGGACAGTTTTTCATGCTGATGGAGCTGCATAAATGCAAATTATTGTTGCGAGTCAAATAGGTGCAACAGACAGGAACTGAAATTGGCCGGTTCCCTTGGGCCAAGAGTTTTGAGAGGTCTCCTACCCATCCTGTGTCTGCTAGGTGGGCAGATAGCCAAACCAGATGGACATTTCAGCACTGATTACTGTTTTTGAGTAGTCATGTACATGAGGGGGTTAAAACCACAGCCGGAATGGTAGATTATAAACACTTGCTGCATGAAAAATGGTCCATCGGATCAGCACAGGATGTGTGTCCTTCTGACCGGATGCCTGGAAGCTGTCACTGATTTCAATAAATGAATCTCTTTGTAACAAGACCGACACTGGGTCATCCACAACAGCTTGAAAAAAAAAAAGACCATTTGAAAATGAACTGTTAAACCATTAGAGATAGTTTATTCTTGTTCCACCCAAATTTTTTGCCATACTCCTGTTTACCAAATTCACCATTCGTGGTGATTTAACCCTTTGCTGTTCTGGGTGTTTCTGTGCGGGCTGAGAGCACTTCTGCCGACCGACAAGCAACTCCCACACACTCTCCGAGGTTTCCAGCACGCTCCAGCCTCACCAAGTCAGTCACTCCACTCATGTACTTTGATGGGAAAACAAGATTATGTGGGAGCTTGCTGATAGACATGTTTCCTACATTACAAAGCTGACTGCACTTTCAAAATCCTTCACAGGCCGCAAAGCTATTTTAGGACCTCACAGAGCATTGAAAGTGAAAGAATAGCTGGGCAGTGCACTGAAAATTCAACAGCTGTAACTTACCTATGCTCAAAAATATCTTAGACACAAAAAGCTGGAGTGACCCAGCGGGACAGGCAGCATCAGAGAGAAGGAAAGGCTAACGTTTCGGGTCGAGACGCTTCTTCAGAACTATCTAGGTGTGCTTCATATCATCGAACGTATTTCATCTCTTCTTTACGCAAGATGCCCAGACCATCTGTAAATAATTTCAAGCATGCCTGCATGGCTCGTGCCTCATGGGATCTCTCGATGCATCTGAGCTTCTTGTTAGGAATGTTTTCTCTGATCACAAGAAAGACAAAATGTACAGAAATACATGCCTCCCCTCATCGGTTTCCCCCGCCCCTGCAGCAACTCTTTTAAATTCAGCCATAGAAATGTAATCACAGCTTCTTGTAGCTGGTTGCTTGGCATAAATTCCAGCTTCTTGTAGCTGGTGCAGAAATTCCAACACACAGGAAGGCAAGAGGCTGCACAGAGTGGTGGACTGAGTCTGGCCCACATTGGGGACTGACATCCCCACCATTGAAGCATCTGCTTGAGGCATCACCTCAAGAAGACGACATCTGTCATCAAGGATGCCAACCATCCAGGCCTTGCCCTCTTCTCACTGCTACTATGAAGCTTCAAGTCACACACCACCAGGGCCAGGAATGTTACTTTCTTATAACCAACAAGTTATTGAACCAACCCGCATAGCCCTAATCCCACCTCGGCAACAGAGTATTCCAGACCACCTCTTGTGTTACCATGGGCTTGTCTTGCACTGATATCATGTTTTTTGCAGTCTTTTTCTTTTCAATTGAGGTGCAATTTATGTTTGTGTTTGTCGCGGAGCCTATGTGCCTGAGATGCGGCTGCAAGCATAATGTTCAATGTAGCTGTAGCTCACTGTACGACAATAAACTCAATGTGACTTGACTTGGAATTTAGAAGAAATTATGCATGAAAAATAGGGTCAAATAACATCCTTAGCCAAAATGGCAGCATAGACAGATAACAGACCTGTAAAAGATACCTGCAATATACTGCATAACATGCTCATTCCGGGATGGAGCAAGAGTATACTTGTAATTTCCTGAACCGTGTACACAGAGTGGAAAAGAGCGTTTGACATTCCCTCCCTATGAAGATCAACAGAGGCTTAGTAGCATCTTCACTACTGTATCTGCCTGGTGAGAGTGTTTGGCCTAAACATACCTGTGATTGCTCTTCATTGGCCAGTGAAGAGAAAAGTTAACTGGTGAAGATAGACACAAAAAACTGGAGTAACTCAGCGGGTCAGACAGCATCACCGGAGAAAAGCAATAGATGACGTGTCTTGTCGGAAGAAGGGTCTCGACCCGAAATGTCACCGATACCTTGTCTCCAAAGATGCTGTCTGACCCGCTGAGTTACTCCAATTTTTTGTGTCTATCTTCAGTCTAAACCAGTGTCTGCAGTACTGTCCTACACAGTTGACTAGTGAAGTTTTGAGAGTACTGGGTGCACTAATGGGGTCAGGATACAGAGGAACGATCACACTTTCCTCTTGCTTACATTACCCAAGGAAAGAAGAAGAAAGAACCGCAGTTACATAATCTCTTCATAATCGCAGGAAGACCCAAATGTTTTACCGTACCTTTGAAATGTAATGACTGGTGTAATGTGGGTACGACAACAGCGGACAGTAAACTCTCCCCAACTACATGATAATGACAAGGTACTGTATTAGTAACATTGATAAATATTGACCACCAAAACCCCAGAGAGTAATCCGATATCACAGGATTGTTTGCATCCATCTAGGAGCGTAGTTAGTCCTTTGTTCAACGTTTGGGCTGTAATGCCCCTGTCCCACTTAGGAAACCTGAACGGAAACCTCTGGAGACTTTTGCGTCCCACCCAAGGTTTCCGTGCGGTTCCAGGAGGTTCTCGGAGGTTTTTGTCAGTCTCCCTACCTGCTTCCACTACCTGCAACCTCCAGCAACCACCTGCAACCTCCGGGAACCGCTCGGAAACCTTGGGTGGGGCGCAAAGTCTCCAGAGGTTTCCGTTCAGGTTTCCTAAGTGGGACAGGGGCATTAAGACTGTACTTTGAACAGTGAGGACCGTTCAATAGCACACTGACAGGCTTGACCTAGGATCCGGACCCATGTCTTTGAGCAAGGTTAAACAACACTCACCAATGTGTGACCTGCTCTATAGATATCTCCCTGTCTTCATTATTGGTAGAATTGCAGAAAGAGGGCTCTAAATCTTTAAACTTTGAACCAGAAATAAAATGACTAGCAAGTCTTCAAAGGTTCAAAGTACAAAACGCCTTTTAATCTGTTTTCCTGAAAGTTCCAATCAGAAACAATGATGAGTGTGGAGTGTGTGCCCAGGAACTGGACAGATATTAATAAATCTCACTCATTGATTTGACCCTGTAGGTTCCTTATCTGCGATTCCAGGGTTAAAATATCCTGGTAACACTCAGTCATCACCACCTCAGGCATGCTGCGCTGCGATAAATCACGCCTTTCATGAACTCTTGGGGTTAATGTCTTCGGATTGATGGTTTTGCCCTCTAGCTTTTCCTCATCCTATCTCAAGTGGCTGGGGTCTGGTCCTATGGATGCTGACAGCTTGCTAGTACCTCATCCAAAGGGTCAATCTTTGTGCGCAAAAACAAATCCAAGAACTTTGCTAACCAAAGGCTGTCAATATTTGCCAGGTTCGCTGAGTGTTCCCTGCTTTCATAACAAGGTCCTTGGACCATCTCAATATTTCCTTTGGTGCCACAATATTTTGAAAGTCGTTTTCTTTGCATGACAAAGAATGAAAATAATTCAGTTTTCAACTTGTTTGGTGTTAAACAAAACATTAGAATATAGAAAATGTTTGCAGGGGTAGACCGCATGGCCTCTCAAGCTTTCTCAATCAAGTTAACAAGTCACATTCATTCTAATGTCAATTTGCCTGGTTCTTACATCCAGCAATCTCCTTCGAACCCAAAAATCCAACAAAAAATCATCACCGAATATACGCCACAACTGAGCCTCCACTGCTCTGGGCTAGAGAGTTTGGCTACTCTCTCGCTCCTCCTGCTGTATCTCCCTTCTCCCCTGATCACTTTCTACTTCATTCCTTGACCACGCCCTTCATTGTTCACCTTCTTCTCTCCCCTCTACCCCTCCTTAGATTTATGGGTTAATTGGCCCTAGTTGTGGGGAATGGATACAAAAGTGGGATAAAATAGAACTGGTGTGAATGCGGGATCGATGGTTGGCATGGACTCGTTGGGCCAAAGGTCCAGTATTGATGCTGTAAGTTTTAGTTGCATTCAATTCACACAGGGTGTGTGGCTGCTTACCATAACCACTGTAAGTCCCGTGCAGTTATGTGCATTTTCAACACTCCTTCAAAGCTTTAAGTGCAATATATCAAATATCATACATCATGTAATGTATTATTAACTATAATGTGTACACATTGAAATTGAATTCCTTCTCCAAATGTGAATTTTGACAAAGAATTACTGCCCTGAGTACTTGTTCGGTCCAGGGTTACACTATTTTTCCTCTGATATAATCAAGTTATCACAGCAATGGTTTGGAACGGTGCAGGCTGTAACCCATGGCAACAGTGCCTGCGCATTTGCAGGGCCGGCGATGGAGAAACGGTCTGGGGAACCAACAGGCTTCAGATGGAGGACTACAGTGGCGTCTCTCCATCCTCCGGCAGCGAGCCCCAAAGGAAGGAAGCAACCTCCCAATAGAGAAGAGAGCGAGGAGCAGTCAGTCAGCACACCCTCACTGCACTCGTCCATTCATTAACCAGAAGCACATGTGGATGAATTGGGAATCCAGATGTGACTAATTGCATGCACCTTAAATTAGCAAATAAAAAAATTAATATTAGACACCAATGCTAGTCATGTAATCTTCACATCCTATCAAAGCAGTAGATTTATTTTGAATTGTTCACAGAATGCTCGTGATGATATTTATTTAAAAATATGATGCATTTTTGTCCATGCTGTATGCAAATAAGAAGTGTTTTCTACTAAAATAATGCAAATGAATGAATGTTTGAGTTTAGAGTTACAGCATGGAAACACGTTCCTTGGCCCACCGAGTCCATGCCAACTACCGATCACCCATTCACACTAGTTCTATATTAACTCACTTTCTCATTCACTCACTATACATTCGGGGCAATTTTATAGATGTCAAATAACCTACAACCTTGCATGTCTTTGGGATGTGGGAGGAAACCGGAGCACCTGGAGGAAACCATGCGGTCACAGAGGGAATGTGCGAACTCCACACCGACAGCCACCCAAGTTCAGGATCGTACTTGGAATCTCTGGCGCTGTGAGGCAGCAACTCTATCAGCTGTGCCGTTGTGCTGTCCTTTGATCAAAATTCAACTGAAACCAGACATGTAAACACTTTCACAGTAAGACCAAGTTACAAGCTGGTGATTTGGTGATGAGTGACTTACCTGAAACGTTGACTTGATTTCTCGTTTCACAGATGCTGCAAGACCTGCTGATTATTCCAAGCTTTTTCTAATTCAAACCTCCAGTATCTAGTGCCAGACCAGCTCGAAAATACTCAAATTACTCACGACTTCAACCACACCTTCCACACCCGAGACCATTACCACCAAGACGGACAGGGAAGTAAGCGCAAGGAAACACCGTCAACTGCAGGTTCCCCTCCAGATTGCACACCAAACAAATACGTTTCCAAATGTATCACCATTCATTGTCGCTGGCTCTAAATCCTGGCACCAGAAGGTCTACAGCAGTTCAAGAAGCTGACTCCCTTACCATCTTCTCAAAGACAATTAGGGATGGGCAGTTAATGCTGAAATGTTCATGTCTCAAATAATGAATAATAAAAAAAAGCCTTACTTGTAAGTTATCAATTGCTTGTAAACTCAGCCACAGCAGACCTAACCTTTATAAAAATAAATAAGGTAACATTGGTTAGAATATCCTGCTCTTAAACCTCCCGGAACATCATCAACTTGGGGCGGTGTTCTTGTGTGTTCTATATTGCTGCTGGGACTCAAACTCGAGATTAATGAGGAGAAGTATCTGGAGAAGCTGAAGAGAGTGTGTGTGTGTAACCGACACAGAAGAGAAGAGAATTTGAGGCCTGGAGCAAGTCAGCCTTGGCGGGGTGGTTTTGAGGGGCCGAGTGGCCTATTCCTGCTCTATTTATGTGTTGTAAATTAAACAATTAGGTGCCACAGTGCCGCATTCAAATATTCCACAATGTTATTGTGGTTTTATTTTAACTTTCAGGACTCCAATCCCAGAGCCAATGATTCAAGGTTTGGAATACTTCTGGACAGAACCTCTGTAATTCTTTGTGTGTGGCTTTTATGCCCAAGACTGATCAACTTAACATATATGAATAGAAGTATCATTGATTTCCAATCCCAAGTCATCCCTGTGGTAATCTTCCGTCACAAACACCTGCTGAGAGAAATTAGTGTTTGGTCACCAGCACGAAACACACACGATAATATCAGGTACCATTATGTGGTTCTTCACTTCCTTGCCTTCAGTGGAACCAAATATGCCAAAGTGAATCCTAGGATATCTTTGCACCCACTTAATACTGGCAACCTGGAATCTCAGCACCCAGTGGCAGGAGCTTCCTGACCTGTATTCATTAAAGGGAGATTCTACCCTGTTATCAAATGGACAGCTGCTCGGTAGAATTCACAAACTCAGGTAAAGCAGTTACTTTATGCTAGATCTCTTTTGTTAAAGTACTGTTAACTCCATAGCTCCACAGAGGAAAGTTATGCAATGAGTAAGACATTAAAGTCTTAAAATCATAATGTTGAATTCCCTCTATGGCCATACTAACTTCTTCACTGTGATTTAATAATGAGGATTGGAGGATTTAATTTATTTCAGAGGTTGTAGAGGAGAGGGGATATAGAAATGATGGAGGTATTTTAACATAGGAATGAGAGTTTTAATTGCAAATATTAATACCCAGTTAAAATGTGCATTGGTTTTCACTGTGGCTTGAATGTGCAGGAGGCCTGTTGGCAATGTCAAATGAGTATGAGGCACGTTTGACATCACCTCGTGTGCCCAGGGCCCTCTGTGCAAACACGGAAGTACTAACAATAATTTTGGACCATGGTCTTCTGTCCTGACTTGCAGATAGCCCTGAGGCATCTTTGCCATGGCTGCTTCTTTGTTTTAGTCCAGCTGATGATGTTATCCTGACTGTCGTTCCACAAAGGGTTAAAACAATGTTCTTGCACAAAGCAGAACTTGAGGTGGTGGGAGAGAGATGGCGGGCGGGGTCGAGAGGGGTAGCCTAGGGAGATGGTCTTGGTGCTGGTGCTGTGGGATTGCTCAATGTGGTCAGTAATGAATTTTATGTTACATTAAAACCACATAAATGGTCGGCCCAGCACAGACAACAAGTGGCCAGGCACCAGGGGCTAATCTAATGATGTAAAAATAGAGACAGTACCAATTATATGGCAGCCCATACCACACTGCTGCAGGGACTCCCAATGAATAGCTACAAATCAAATTACAGGCTAATAGACGCACTACAAGAGGGGGCAGTCAATGCTAACTGCATTACTGCCTTGTGACCTTTCTGCTCCGAGCTGCACGGTCCAGACTCAGACTTGCACCCTCTGGAATATGAAAGAGCCTGTTGTTAGGAAAAGCAGTGGAACAAGGCAATGTCCCTAAATGAGTTAAACACTAAGCTGTCAAAGTTTCCCTTTGTTTATGTGTCACTCTCTTGATACCCAGCTCAACCTCTCCATCGCAAGCGCGGCAATGGTAAACACATCGAACCTTCGGCTATTTTGTTTGCCCTCAGCTCTATGGCCCTGGGAACTCTCTGCTCCTCTGTAGCCTCTTGAACATCTCTCAGTTCCAGTACCTCATCACTGGATGCCATGGTTTCAGCTACCAAGGCCTGGAATTCCCTCCTTGCGCCACCCTAACTCTTTACTTTCCTCTCATCCTTTATTCTCCTCCTCTTAGGCTGATTCAGCAACAGGTTTTGTGGGCTTTGAAATAGGTAGTGAGTGCTATACAGGATTACAGACTCTACCACAGGTGGTGGTGGGTGATATTCCACTAGGCAATGGATGTGCTGTTTGCTCCCTTCCGTTGTTTATACTTGGGCCCTGCATGAGGATGTTATATTTTTAAAAGGAGATTTTGAGAATGTATATCCTCTTTCCTCCTGGAAATCTCTTTTCATGACAAGGCCAAGCGATCTTGCTTCAGTGAAATGGAGACGCAAGAGACTGCAGATGATGGAATCGTGAGTAAAACACAAAGTGCTGGAGGAACTCAGCGGGTCAGGAAGCTTCTGTGGTGGGAATGGACAGGCGATGTTTCAGTTTGCGACCCTTCTTCAGACTGGGTGGAAGAGGGGGGGGGGGGAAGCTGATATAGAGAGGTGGGGGTGGGATAATTTTTGGCAAGTGATTGGTGAATACCACCACTCATCTCCCCCCACATCAGTTCTCCTGCTCCATCCACCTCTTTCATGCACTGATCTCCCATCCCCAAGTCCCCCATTTCCATTTCCCCCCTTTTCCCTTCCCATTGTCCCCTTGCATACACATCCTTTCCTCCGGCTTCACATTTCACTCCTCCTCTCCTCATCTGACACCCCTTTGTCTCCTTTTCACCTCTAGACTTCGTCACTTACTTCACCCATCTGCCAATTAAACCCCTCTCACCAGTGCACCTATCACTTGTCAAGCTTTTTATAGCTTTCTTCCCAATTCCAATCAGTCTGAAGAGTCCCAACCCAAAACTTCATGACTCCATTGCTGCTTGACCCCACTGCGTTCCTCCAGTACTTTGTGCTCTACTTGTTCCAGAAGCCTAATGTCGGGCATGTTGACAATGTGCTCTGTATGCCAGAGCTGATTGAGCATGATCAAAGCCACAATGCCTGGGATATCAGTTTAGGAGAGGATACTGACATTGGTTTGCCCATTCTGCCAACAAATCTGGAATATTTTCTCGAGACATTTGTGTTGGTGGCATTTTTGGGCACCATGTCTCCAAACCAGTGATCATTGCTGCACCCTGAGATCAAGAGTTCGGCTTAAAGTTCAAGGTCTTGGTCTGTCACTCAGTCTGCCAGAATGTGCTGGTTCGCTGTGGGCAGTGGTGGATTTTGTCATTAATTTGTGTCTTTGCTGAGAGGTGGCTCCCAGGAGACAGAAAGTGATCCACACTTTTCAGGATCTTGTTTATGGGCCTTTTACTCCCATTCATCCTCTCAGTACAACAATCAGAAAATGGAGCTCATCCTCCTGGTGTGTTGACGCGTTCTGAGTGAAGTGTAACTCTGTGATGGTTTGGCTTTGGTTTGGTTTATTATATTCCCACGTGTACCGAGATATACTGTGTTTCGCATGCTATCCAGGCAAATCGTACCATGCGTGAGTAAAGAAATCCCTGCGAGCCACACGTGGCACCCACCTGGGGCAGAAGTGGAAGGAGAGGGACAAACCGTTCGCCAGACGACCGGGATGGATGCGTCGGCTGCAATGGGCCTTTGTGGCCGGCTGCAGCTGGGACTGTGAAATGGTGCCTGAATGGCGCCTTTTGCATATCGTCTCAGTGTGATGTTCTGTACATTCTTGATTAACCGGGGGATTGTGCTTATTGTTGCTGAGCTGCACGCAAAAAAAGTGTCTCACTGTACCCTGGTACACCTGATAATGGAAAAGAGAAAATAAACAGCTTGCCGGATGAAGTAATCTTGGTTCTGGAGTGTAGACTCACCTACCTCTTTGGCCAAGCTACTGGTCATCTGTCCTGGCGTCTTTCCGGCTACCTTCAAATCACATTCCTTTGAATATTTGATGTGTTAAAAGCACTATATAAACTTGATTTGTTATTGTTCTTTGGAAGTTTCAGAGATGCTGATATTTCCTCTTCCTTATTCTTCTAAGCTTCCCCCATGACTCACTCACACCCAGCACTAGTCATAGGGCTCAGAAGCCAGCATGAAATGCAGATAAGGCACTTGAACCGGAAGGGCAACAGGGAAACAAGGCTTTGAAGTGCTGCTCTAGACACTGAGGGCTTGGCTCTGACCTTCCTTCCATGGACAGCCAGTTTGCTGGCACTCACACACAGACTAGGCTTGGTTGCCACAAGGTGGAATTCTAGCCTTCTGTACTCACTGGCTAATGGAGAAGAGGAAGGTGAGATGAGAGTCCCTGAAGTATCAATGTCTGGCCATTCAGCAGGTGGTCAATCGATGTGCTATTTCTCCCTTCTCCCTACAGTTAGGTTACTACTACTTACGATGTTCCAGGATTATCCAGGAAGCTTCCAGGCATCAAGGACTAAGTTCCAACACACTCTCACAATCAGCAACCAGCAGAATAACCCAATGGAGATGTTACTTTGAACACTTTTCCTCACCAATTCTAAAACTACTGACTGAGAGCCACTTATCATATCATTGGGTCTGTCGATGTGAGTATGGACACATGAGCAACAGAGAATAGGTTCAGGGCATTTGGAAGCAGATTAAATATCTGGGTCTATATCTCTGGCTCTGAGGCCCGGGGAGCCGTTGGTGCGAGGAGGAGTTACCTGGAGCTGTGAGTATAAAAACAGCGCGGGGCTTGCTTCTACAGAGGCCCGGGGAGCCGTTGGTGCGAGGAGGAGTTACCTGGAGCTGTGAGTATAAAAACAGCGCGGGGCTTGCTTCTACAGAGGCCTGGGGAGCCGTTGGTGCGAGGAGGAGTTACCTGGAGCTGTGAGTTACCGAAATCTGCAACGTTCCATCTCACTTCCAGAGAAGGAGTCTGGTGGAAGCCTCTGATTGGTGGAAGAAGACCAGAGGAAGCAGCTGATTGGCTTGTATCCCGGGTAAGGCTTTATTGTATTCGGATAAGGGGGAGAATGAGGGCCAGGGCAGTTTACTGTTCTGGATGTCAGATGTGGGAGGTCATGGAGTCTGAGTGCCCTCCAGACGTCCACATCTGCGCCAGGTGCGTCGAGATGGGGCTCCTAAGGGACCGTGTTAGGAACCTGGAGCAGCAACTCGATGACCTCTGTCTGCTCAGGGACAGCGAGGAGGTCATAGAAAGGAGTTACAGGGAGGTGGTCACTCCAAGACCACGGGAGACAGAAAACTGGGTCACAGTTAGGAAGGGCAATGGGCAGAGGCAGGGACTGGTGAGTACCCCGGTGGCTGTACACCTTGAAAATAAGTACTCATGTTTGAGTAAGGGTGGGGGAGACAGCCTACCTGGGGGCAGCGACAGCGGCCGGGCCTCTGGCACAAAGACCGGTCCTGTTGCTCAGAAGGGTAAGGAAAAGAAGAGGAGGGCAATTGTAATAGGGGACTCTATAGTCAGGGGGTCGGATAGGCGATTCTGTGGACGCAGACAGGAGACCCGGATGGTAGTTTGCCTCCCTGGTGCCAGGGTCAGGGATGTGTCTGAACGTGTCCAAGAAATCCTGAAATGGGAGGGAGAGGAGCCTGAGGTTGTGGTACATATAGGTACCAACGACATAGGTAAAAAAAGAGAAGAGGTCCTGAAAGAAGAATTTAGGGAGTTAGGTAGAGAGTTAAGGAGAAGGACTGCAAAGGTAACAATCTCAGGATTACTGCCTGTGCCACGCGACAGTGAGAGTAGGAATGGAGCGAGGTGGAGGATAAATGAGTGGATGAGGGACTGGTGCAGTGGGTATGGATTCAAGTTTCTGGATCATTGGGACCTCTTTTGGGGAAGGTGCGACCTGTACAGAAAGGACGGGTTGCACTTGAACTCGAGGGGGACCAATATCCTGGCGGGGAGATTTGCAAAGGCTACTGGGGAGACTTTAAACTAGTATGGTTGGGGGGAGGGACTCAAATTGGGAAAGCTAGCAGTCAGTGTGTGAGGCAGGAGGCAGAGAATGGTAGCACTCTGACCCAAAATGTAGGGGAGAGAGAAGAAAAAGACAATAAACAGAGAATAAGAGAGGGTGGGTTTCTTAAATGTGTATATTTTAATGCTAGGAGCATTGTAAGAAAGGTGGATGAACTTAGAGCGTGGATTGACACCTGGAAGTATGATGTTGTGGCGATCAGTGAAACATGGTTGCAGGAGGGCTGTGATTGGAAACTAAATATTTCAGGATTTCGTTGCTTCAGGTGTGATAGAATTGGAGGGGCAAGAGGTGGAGGTGTTGCATTGCTTATCAGGGAAGATATTACTGCAGTGCATTGGCAGGATAGATTAGAGGGCTCGTCTAGGGAGGCTATTTGGGAACTGCAGTAATGGGAAAGGGGTAGCAACACTTATAAGGGTGTATTATAGACCGCCAAATGGGGAGCGAGAATTGGAAGAGCAAATATATAAGGAGATTGCAGATATTAGCAGTAAGCACAAGGTAGTGATTGTGGGAGATTTCAATTTTCCACACATAGACTGGGAAACACATTCTGTAAATGGGCTGGATGGGTTGGAGTTTGTAAAATGTGCGCAGGATAGTTTTTTGCAGCAATACATAGAAGTACCTACTAGAAAAGGGGCTGGACCTCCTGTTAGGAAATGAGACGGGTCAGGTGGCAGAGGTATGCGTTGGGGAACAGTTCGGGACCAGTGATCACAATACCATTAGTTTCAATATAATTATGGAGAGGGTCAGAACTGGGGTTGAGATTTTTGATTGGAGAAAGGCTAACTTTGAGGAGATGCGAAAGGATTTAAAAGGAGTAAATTGGGACAGTTTGTTTTATGGGAAAGATGTGGAAGAGAAATGGAGGACATTTAAAGGTGAAATTTTAAGAGTACAGAATCTTTATATCCCTGTTCGGTTGAAAGGAAATAGTAAAAATTGGAAAGAGAGAGAGATCTACAAAAATTATAGGCAGCATGGAGTAAATGAGGTGCTTGAGGAGTATAAAGAATGTAAAAAGAATCTTAAGAAAGAAATTAGAAAAGCTAAAAGAAGATATGGTTGCTTTGGCAAGTAAGGTGAAAGTAAATCCAAAGGGTTTCTACAGCTATATTAATAGCAACAGGATAATGAGGGATAAAATTGGTCCATTAGAGAGTCAGAGTGGACAGCTATCTGCAGAGCCAAAAGAGATGGGGGAGATATTGAACAATTTATTTTCTTCGGTATTCACCAAGGAGAAGGATATTGAATTATGTGAGGTAAGGGAAACAAGTAGAGTAGCTATGGAAACTATGAGATTCAAAGAAGAGGAAGTACTGACACTTTTGAGAAATATAAAAGTGGATAAGTCTCCAGGTCCGGACAGGATATTCCCTAGGACATTGAGGGAAGTTAGTGTAGAAATAGCAGGGGCTATGACAGAAATATTTCAAATGTCATTAGAAACGGGAATAGTGCCGGAGGATTGGCGTACTGCGCATGTTGTTCCGTTGTTTAAAAAGGGGTCTAAGAGTAAACCTAGCAATTATACCCCAGTTAGTTTGACGTCAGTGGTGGGCAAATTAATGGAAAGGATACTTGGAGATAATATATATAAGTATCTGGATAAACAGGGTCTGATTAGGAACAGTCAACATGGATTTGTGCCTGGAAGGTCATGTTTGACTAATCTTCTTGAATTTTTTGAAGAGGTTACTCGGGAAATTGATGAGAGTAAAGCAGTTGATGTTGTATATATGGACTTCAGTAAGGCCTTTGACAAGGTTCCTCACGGAAGGTTGGTTAAGAAGGTTCAATTGTTGGGTATTAATGGTGGAGTAGCAAGATGGATTCAACAGTGGCTGAATGGGAGATGCCAGAGAGTAATGGTGGATGGTTGTTTGTCAGGTTGGAGGCCAGTGACTAGTGGGGTGCCACAGGGATCTGTGTTGAGTCCACTGTTGTCTGTCATGTACATCAATGATCTGGATGATGGTGTGGTAAATTGGATTAGTAAGTATGCAGATGATACTAAGATAGGTGGGGTTGTGGATAATGAAGTAGATTTTCAAAGTCTACAGAGAGATTTATGCCAGTTGGAAGAGTGGGCTGAAAGATGGCAGATGGAGTTTAATGCTGATAAGTGTGAGGTGCTGCATCTTGGCAGGACAAATCAAAATAGGACGTACATGGTAAATGGTAGGGAATTGAAGAATGCAGGTGAACAGAGGGATCTGGGAATAACTGTGCACAGTTCCCTGAAAGTGGAATCTCATGTAGATAGGGTGGTAAAGAAAGCTTTTGGTGTGCTGGCCTTTATAAATCAGAGCATTGAGTATAGAAGTTGGGATGTAATGTTAAAATTGTACAAGGCATTGGTGAGGCCAATTCTGGTGTATGGTGTACAATTTTGGTCGCCTAATTATAGGAAGGATGTCAACAAAATAGAGAGCGTACAGAGGAGATTTACTAGAATGTTGCCTGGGTTTCAGCAACTAAGTTACAGAGAAAGGTTGAACAAGTTAGGGCTTTATTCTTTGGAGCGCAGAAGGTTAAGGGGGGACTTGATAGAGGTCTTTAAAATGATGAGAGGGATAGACAGAGTTGACGTGGATAAGCTATTCCCACTGAGAGTAGGGAAGATTCAAACAAGGGGATATGGCTTGAGAATTAAGGGACAGAAGTTTAGGGGTAACATGAGGGGGAACTTCTTTACTCAGAGAGTGGCGGCTGTGTGGAATGAGCGTCCAGTGAAGGTGGTGGAGGCAGGTTCGTTTTTATCATTTAAAAATAAATTGGATAGTTATATGGACGGGAAAGGAATGGAGGGTTATGGTCTGAGCGCAGGTATATGGGACTAGGGGAGAATACGTGTTCGGCACGGACTAGAAGGGTCGAGATGGCCTGTTTCCGTGCTGTAATTGTTATATGGTTATATATCAGTTTGCAGGTACAATCGCAGCAGTGGGAGCTCAGGTAAGGGTTTGATGACAGTTTTTCGAAAAGGGCAGGGTGAGAAATCGGCTAACAACTTCACTGGTTGACTCGACAGCTATTCTGGCTAAGGCAATGGAGCAAGACACATAGAAGTAAACATGAGGCAGAATAAATGTGTAATTACAAGAAATGATGTGGAGGCTTTGGAAAGGGTTTGGAGAGGCTTTGGGGGGGTTTACCAGGTTCGAGGGCATTGGCTATAAGGCAAGATTGGACAAACTTGGATTGTTTTCTCTGGAATGCCAAAAGGTGAGGAGAGACTTGATGGAAGTGTATAAAATGATGAGAAGCATAAATAGGATAGAAGGAGGAGAGTTTAAAGGAGATGTGTGGGGCAAGTTTTACAGATAGTGGTGGTTGCCAGGAATGTGCTACTAGGGTTGGTGGTTGAGAGGCTTTTAGATAGGAACACAAATTTGTAGGGAATGGAGGGTTATGGATCACATGCAGGCAGAGATTAGTTTAACTCATGTAGATTAGTTTAACTAATGAGTTTAAACCAACATTGTTGGTTGAAAGGCCTTTTCCTGTGCTGTACTGTTCTATGTTAATTGGAACTGAATATCACCTGCACATGACCCCAGCCACAGATCAAGCTGTACTAAGGTTTCTGTTCTGAATGTGTCAAATAAGGTGGCCGTGCACTGACCATACTGTTTGTGGGGGAAGGGATGTTGTACAGGGTCAGAGAGTCGCATGATAAGATACAGCCAGCCTGCCCCGGCCTATCTCTGCAGTTCTTACACTAAAAATGGATTAATGGATGTCAGACTGCAAGCATGTCAGCACATTCTTGAGTGTTTTTCATGAAGGTATTATTTGTCAGGAATCTAATGGGCTGAATACCTCCTTCACTGGGAACAGTAAACAACCTGTGAGCCAATGAGCCAAATCAGCCTCAATTTTTACATCCTGCCCCCATCTTCCATATCCTCTGCTCCCCCACACAAAATTCCAATATTTAGCATGTGTTGACTGTGGGTCGGTGCGGACAAGTTGGGCAGAAGGGCCTGTTTCCACACTCTATGAATCTTGGACTGTCAGAAATTTACTCAATCCAGTAAGTATGAATACTCAGTGCCAGGAGTTCCACTGAAGGCTGCTGGGTTTCTTTGGGATGTAAGGCAGAACATCAGAAAGGTTGAGCTGGAAGGTCGAAGTGGCTAACTTCACACCCAGACAGAAGGGCAAGAGTAGGGCCATTGGGAGTGGGATAAAAGTCTCGGTTTGATGGAAACACGAGGAACACCAGATGCTGGAATCTTGAGCAAAGAAGGGTCTGAAGTCTGAAAGAAGAGTCTCGACCCAAATCCACAGATGCTGCCCTGACCTGCTGAGTTTCTTCACCATTTTATGTTTTCTCAAAGCTTTGACAGCGGCTTTGCTCTGAATAAAGAAATGTCAGTAATGTGACAGCCTCCATGCTGAGGCACGGTAAGGTGAAAAGACTTCTTTGGTCCGCTTTGGAGAATTTTCTGTGAAGTTTGCTCTTCAATGATGATCCAATCAAATGGCATCTACTGGGACCACCCAACCCAGTAACTGCGTCATATGGACTTATTCTAACTGTGACTGTCTCAGGTCTTGAGGTTGTCACAGCATGGGGGGAGGGGGGGGGGGGCAGGGCTGTTGCAACCTGAAGCAAATACTGGTCAGGCCACTAATCAAAGTGCGTACATTGGATGTGCTCAAACCAGATCAGCTCAAAGTGACCGTGTTACTACTTGAGAGCAGAGGAAATTTCTCTGCTGCATTTCACCAGGCTCTGCCGGGCTATTTGACGTGTGCTGGTTTCCAACCTATAGCACACCTCAACTGGGCTCTTTTATAAGCGATCTAATGAGCAAGAAGCTGAGTGTCCCTGGATGCAAGTTGCACAATCAGGGCATAATTTCAGCCCACAGCACTCAGAGGGAAATAGACACAATCAGAGTGCATGTGATACGGCACCTCCAGTGGCCCACTTCAATTCTGACTGTGGATACTGTCTGTGCAGAGTTTACAAGCACTCCTTGTGGGCTTTCTCAGAGTGCCCCAGTTCCTTGCCATATCCAGATGTGCAGGCTGTTCACTTAAATGGCCACTGTAAATTGACTTGCATGCAGGTGGATGGTAGGTAAATCAGTGGAAGGTGTTAATGGCTATAAGCGAGACAATAGATTGCAGGGAAATATCGGAGGGAGGGGATTGATGGGATTGTTAACACAAAAAATGGGCTGAAGGATCTCCTTCTGTGTTGTAGGTAAATATGAAATGTTTTAATCAGTTTTGGCACCTGTTTAGCAAGTTGACCAATGAAAAGTAAAATGGGTCATGGGGATGATGTCTGGCCTGGTTAGGTTATCGTAAACTCCGATATGGCTCAAAGCTCAGATAATTTAGTGCCTGTGCCTTGAAAATGTAAGATTAGATTTTTTGCACAGTGGCTCGTGAAGATGTCTTGAAAACTAATAAAGGGAATGGGAATCCATTTTCTATTTAAGTTTTTATATGCCAATTTTAAGACTTCTTCTGAAACATGCCGATATTGATATTGATAGGATATTGCTTTATATGTAAGGTGGTCATGATTCCGTTGTCCAGGTGAGCGTCTCTTCAAGTTGTTATCTCAGTTTCTCTACGAGGTTTATTTGTGAGGATTATGCACCATATGGACTCCTGCCTTACCTGTTCCAGAGCCCACAATGTCCCTGCAGGGTGATTCAGACATGGCGTCTGCCAGACGCTCACGAAGACCTTCGTCTGTGGTATCGATAGATGACATTTGTCGCACTCCAAAGCTCTCTGGCCAACTGCCACATACTTCCAGTAGTGTCACGCTACGATCAAACGTCCCTGAAACAAGAGAAGACCCGGGGGTGTCATTTACTCTCACTCCTCCTTCCAGTGACTGAGGCTCCAGCAGAGCGGTTGGCCGACACCCTCCTTCACAATCCTGACGTCCCAACCTTGTTTGTTTTTATTCAGTGGCCCATTTACGAATATACTATGGGACATTGCATGAGAGAGGTGCGGTACACTTTGGAGGCAAATCCTTTGCATGTTTGGTGTCTAAAGCGCTCTGTTGTTGGGTGACCTATGCCTAGGTGTGCTGTACACGTGCTGATAGAGATGGACTACTGGTGGACAACAATTTAGAGGGAGCTTGCTCAATTCCTTACCACATATTAGAGTTTATGGCACAAGTTTATCTACCCTTTGGACAGTCACTGAATCTAAATGTATGGTGCCATGAGTGGACAGGCAAACATGACGCTTCCAAAGGAGTCAATTTATAATCCCAGATGGGTTTCACCCTTCGTATAACCCCCCCCCCCCCCCCTCCCTGGGAGGTTAATTCCAATTTTCATCAAGGTTCAGACAGCAGTGAAGGAACTCTGATTTGAATTCCTCTCCTTGTAAAGTGCAGTGTCCCGTTCACATGCTTCCTTCTGCATACCTGAGGGAAAAGGGCAACACTGGGCTGTGATTGTGCCCAAGAATTGCCCAGTCAGAACGGTGATCAATGAATGAACAGAGCATTAGTCAACCGAACTAGCGGCCTTCTTGTTGCAGAAGAGTAAGGAACTAGTAGATGATTACATATACCATGAATCATCGTATAATCACGCAACTCAGGAAGCCATGTGCCAGCCCTTTGAAAGATCTATCCTGTAATCCTTGTATTACAAGATGACTCCTGCATCTTGGCATTGTCCTGCCTTATTTTCCTATTCACTTACCTTCTTTGGACAGTTACAATTGAATCTGCTAACACCACTCTTTCTAATGCCATGTTCCAGATCATTTAATTCACAACAAACCATAATTCTTTTACTTCGTTCCAGTAACTCTAAATCTGCGTTCTTTGCCCCAGTCTCCTTCCATTAGAAACAGTATCTCCTTATGTATCCTATCAAAACTTTCATGATATTTGAATACTTCTAATAATTCTCTCCTTAACCTTCTCGGCTTGGAGAACAAAGCTGTCAACTGTTTGTCATGCGAGATTATTGCTGACTGCATTGATCCAGTTTTTCTAGCTGCACTGTTTGCCCTGTGCAGGAAGTGTGCGTGTGCAGCGATAAAGCTGGGAAATGATTAAGTGCTCAGTGTTCTAAGGATAGAGTTCTTGGCTGTCACAGCCCTTGAGTGAGGCTGTGCAGTCTCACAACACACTGATGGCTACTGACAGATGCTGAGAGTCAGGGCAGACTGGGGTGGACGAGGGTGTGGGTGCCGCAGGAGGGTGAGCCCATCTCGAGGACTCTGACCTGTAAGAGCACGATGCCAACATGACGGGCGAACCCTTAGGGCACTGACTCTGTGACCTGTTGGCAAAGTGGTTCGGATTTGATATGCTGCTTTAATGACAGGATGAAGAGGGAACTAAATGGGATCTGGCCTCCATGGCCACCTGCCCACATGCCAGTACATAGCACATGGAGCATTGCAACACAGGAACTGGGCTCCTCAGCTGTCTGTGCCAAGCATGGTCAAGTTAAACAACTCTTCCTCTGCCTGCATATGATCCATATCCCTCCATTCCTTGCATATCCATGTGCCTATTTAAAGCCTCTTAAATGGCTCTATTGTATCTTCTAAAAGCCTCTTAAATGTCTCTATCATATATTTTAAAAGCCCCTTTCATTACCCCATTGTATCTTCTAAATGTCTCGTAAATCACCCAATCATATCTAACTTCAAGTAAAAGTTTGTATTGCAAGGCTGTGGGGAGCAAGCAACTGTGATTTCCTTGGGCGAAAGTGATGGTGTTTCATATTCAACAGTGACCATCGTCCGCAGGTGGGAACCTAACTCTGATCTCAGGCACAGAGAAGTGTGTGTTAGCACCACAGAAATGGGGCAATGGAAGCAGATTTTCCCCTAAGCTGCTGACAGAAACTTCCACCTATAGCTATCACATCTTCACTCCCTTTCTGGATTACACCTTTCATGACTTAACAAAAAAAAAGTAGTGCTCCCTCAGCACTGGATTGACCAACCGAGTTTCTCTGGTTAAATCTTTGAACAGGGACCTAAACGCAAAGCCTCTTGAGTTGTTACCCAATTGGCCCATTACAGACCGGTCCTAGTTGCCAGAAAGGTAGTGCATGCAGACCCTGAGCCCCAGGTTCAAAGCAGAGGCTGCTCTGCGTAACAGTGTTGCCACTGCCTATTATGCACAAAACACAAGCGCCAAGAATACTCGCAGAAAAAGAGGTGCACACAGGGATGAGGGACAAACTCAGACACTTTCTCACTGGCTTTCTCTGCCTGCCCATACATCTTGACAGAATCACACACAAAGTGCACATGCATACAAGTGCACATATCCAGTGAGCCACTTGGACATTCAATTGATTTCAGACCCACACTTTAATGAGATTTTCCTAGTGCTATTTTTATTCTGTCTTGTCTCTCCACCTGCCAGAGTCACTGCAGGTTCAGACTCCAACCTCCACATGACCTGATGTTTCACCAGTGAGGAATTACTTTGAATGGCTTGCTTTCCTCTCACATTCCATTGAGGAACAGAGGCTCCCTGTGGAGTTGAGAGCAAAAGGGGAAAGAGTGCCCGTGTAATCCCCCTCTAATTATAAAAACAGACATAGAACATATAACCTAGTACAGCACAGGAAAAGGTTATTTGGCCCACAACGTCTACACCGAACATGATGCCAGGTTAAACCAATCTCCTCTGCCTGCATGTGATCTATATCCCTCTCTGCATATCTACACGCCTATCTAAAAGCCTCTTAAATGCCCTCTCGTTTCTCCATCTACCCCATCTACAACAGGGCCTACACTTCAAAGATATATTTAATTAACTGTAAAATGCTATGAAAAATTCTGAGGCAGTTTAAGGGGCTAACAAAGTTGCGGATCCTTTTCTTCAACAGTGATCTCTCACTGGCTGTGCTTAGTTCCTTGAGCTTAGTTTATTTTAGTTTAGGGATACAGTGTGGAAGCAGGTGTGCACCAACTGTAGGCCTGTGCTGGCCACACAATTGATACACAGCTCTTACACTGGGTCTCTGCTTGCTGCCGAGGTTGATACTCAGCTTCTGACATTAGACCACTGGTATCTCTGAGCCTTTTCAACCTTTACTTTAAGTAGGCACAAAGCACCGCCAGAGTCCAAACTTGGGTTGTCAATTCTCCAGGACTGTCTGATTGCTTGTAATTTCTTTTGTTTATCTCACAAAAATATTGGAGATGAGGCAAAATGTTCAACTGATAGTCAGGGCTATAAATATTCAGCAACATACAATTTGCCAGTGTTCTTTCAACGCTTAAAGGATAAGGGCAGCTAGCATGCTATTAGTTGCACGTTTCCCTCATATGGTCACAAACCACTCTGACCAAAGTATGTTGTCATTCCCTCATTCTGGGCCAAACCCATGGAATTTCTGAACCAATGTTGCTGTAGAATTATTTTCACCACATAGATTCCAGCAAATCAAGAAGGTGACTCACCCCCATCTTCACAAGGGCAGTGAATCCTGGCCTTGCCAACCTCGTCGAATCCTGGTCTTGCCAGCCTCGTTGGCTGTGAGTAGAGGGATCATGGTGTGGCGAAGGTGCCACACAACTAATAGCAGAGCGGGTGCCAGGTTAACGAAAGGTCTTATGATGAAAGCTCGTGGAAATGATTGAACAGAGCTGTGTATCCCAGTATACCAATCATTCTTCAGCTTGATTTATGAGACAATACTAACACTGTTAAAATGGCTGGCTCGCCACCCAGGACGCCTGGAATCTCTCACCTCTAAAATCAAACCTGTGTCAGCACAGGCATTTACCCTCAATCCCTTCGGTCAATTCCCTGCCTAACAGACTTTCCTTTGAATCCTCTGATAGAATTAGCATGAAACATGCTCTGATGGATTTGAAAAATACAGCATGGAAACTCGGCCCACCGAGTCTATGCCGACCATCAGTCACCTTTTCACATTAGTTCATAAGGTCATACAGTAAGGAACAGAATTAGGCCAACTAGTCTACTCCACCATTCAATAAATTCTACGTTATCGCACTTTCACATCCACTCCCGAAACACGAGGAGCAATTTATAGAGCCAATTAACATGCAAACCTGCAATCAACAAATTTATAGAACAGAAATGCACAAATATATTTCTCAATAACTTAGACACTTGTCCTTTATAATTCATTGCGACTCAAGCCTGTCAATTTACCTAGAGTTGTTTTTCCTTTCTCCCCCTTTCTCCTGCAACTGGAGATCTGTATTTTCTCAAGAAAACTAATCCTGTCTCGGTTTCCCTTTTAACAGTGTGAGTCCTCCTGCACAATGGCCTGTAGCCTTCCAGCAGCTTCTGCAAGGATGGCCAGGCTGCCTGAAGGTATCTTCTCAATTCAGGGGCAAGGTCCTGCCCTTGTCAGTTGTATTATACAGCAGACAATTGGTGTCTAAATGGGGCAGGCGATACTTGCAGGTGGGATGATAGAGTGAAGAAATTATTAAACCTGACATGGCCCTGCCCAAGGCCTTAGACCTTTCTATGTCTCTTTCAGTTTCTAAACTGAGTCCTGGCATTAATACAGTGAGCTTACTGCCCTCTCTGGAAAACCTAGATGATAAATTACTGTATGGAGTTAAAGTCATAGAGAGATTTTGTGTGGAAACAGGCCCTTTGGCCTGATGTCAATAGTGGGCAAGTTGTTGGAGGGGATTACTAGGGTCAGGATCTGCCACTATTTGGATAGGAATGGACTGATTAGGGATAATCTGCGTGGCCTTGTGCATGGGATATCATGATTTACAAATCTGATAGTTTGGCGGATGAGATGAGAGTCGATTGTTCAAACGAGTTTATTAACAAAACAAGTAAACTGACGAAGTATCTCAACACAACCAATAAACAGATCCAGCCGCAACGGTGGTCCAGAGCGACTGAAGGGGCATCGCCCAGAAAGCGCGCGAAACTCAACCCCTACCCAGAGTCACATGTCCGAGGCACCCGACCGCAGGGTTCAACAACCTGTGAGCACCAGTACCATAGAGTGAAAAAATAGTCCTGTTGTTTTTAAATCTTTCCCCTCTCACCTTAAACCTATGGCCTCTCGTTCTTGATTCCACTACATAGTACCCAGGGGCAAGCCATGCAGTCACCGGGAGAATGTGCAAACTCCACAAAGAGAGCATCGGAGATCAGGATGGGACATAGGTCACTGGAGCTGTGAGACTATAGTTCAGCAAACTGGGTCACTGTGTTGAGTCTGTCAGACTATGGAGTCTCAGTATGGAATTGCTCAGTAGCTTTGGCTCCATCAGTGGCATTCTGATTCAGGAGGTCTAGGGGTTCAAGTCTTTTCGAGATTAGAGGACAAAACTTGGTCTGATTTCTAAAGTGGAGCTCTAGGAATGCTGTACTGCCAGAGACTTTGTCTTTCAAGGTGGAGACACTGTCTGTCCATTGCAAGTTAACCAAAAAGATCTCACGGCATTATCCAGAGAGATGTCCCTGTATTCCTGGCCAATAATTTGGCCTTCACTATTAGAGTCAATAGTTCATAATCCGGTGTTGTTTGTGAGATTTTGTTTGTGCACTAATTACATTCTGCATTCCTCACATAACTGCAATCACCGTGCTTCATGATTATTTTGATATTTGTGAGGAGCTTAGGGATGTCCTGAGATGGTGCAAGGTCTTTTTTATTAACAAACAGTCTTTCCCTTGCATTTTTTGAGCAGGTTGGTCCCACTTTCTGGAATTGGAAATCCCAGCAGGGGCGGCATGGTGGTGCTGCGGTAGAGCTGCTGCCTTACAAACGCCAAAGACCTGGGTTCGATCCTGACCACGCGTGCTGTCTATACAGAGTTTGCACGTTCTCCCTGTGACCTGCGTGGGCTTTCTCCGGGTGCTCCGGTTTCGTCCCACACTCCAAAAACGTACAGGTTTGTAGGTTAATTGGCTTTGGTAAAATTGTAAATTGTTGCTGGTGTGTATAGGATAGTGTAAGTGTAAGTATGCGGAACTCGCTGGTCGGCGTGGGCTTGGTGGGGCGAAGGGACTGACTCCGCGCTATATCTCTAAACTAAAACACTAATACTAGCAGGAAGCATATCAGCCAGCTTGTCTCACTATCCACTGTGATACATGTTTACCATTTAAAAAATCGTAGCATGAATGAAAGTTTTAATGGATGGGCCACAGATTCTTTCTTCTCGTCCACTCTAATCCATTTGGGATTTCAAGGAGCTCACAGTGGACTCTTCAGTAATCATGTTACAAGTTTTACAGCACAAACGACTGGGTCTTGCATTGTCAATGCCCATGAGTTTTCAGTCAGATAGACATTCTGAAACAAAAGCTCCTACGATACAGCAGAGGTTGGAGAGACGAACAAGGGGACGATGGCACAGAGTGAGCACCAGGTGGAATTATTTGTCCCAGTACCACCTGCCTTGATGTGAAAGGTGACGGACAGACATTGGATTATTAATTTGCATCCACCGAGTTATTCATTTTTAATAACGTGAACTAATACAGACTGCAGCAGGCAGGCAAGGAAGGCCGGCGAGATGAAACATTAGTACTGTGTACGTGGTCTCAATTCCCCTTTGTATCCACTTCATCTGCATAACCTTCTTATTACAGGAAGTGAAGAATCTGGTGTCAGCAGCCAAGACAACCCGAGTGATAGACTTCCTTTAGAAAACAAACTTCTCAATGAGGCAACTTTCTCATGAAAACTGTCGAGACACAGGGACAGTGCTAGTTCGACGAAAGTGATCAGACCAGTTAGGGGGATGGGGGAAAGTAATAGTAAGACAGTAGAGATTATGCGCTTTGCTAATTTAAATGAAAACTTTAAAGTTGGGTTAACGCCGAACAGCGATGTGTGCAGTGACATCTGGGCCTGTAATCAGCGGCATGGCTTTTAACCACTGCCAACTAAAATATCCAAATATAAAATCCACTTTACAGATCATCGCAGCGGTTCAGGGTCTGCCAAAGCAAACAGTCAAAGTCTGAAGTTTGCTTTACAAACCTGTGATCAGGGAGTTGAGAGGGCAGGCTTCCAGAAAAGCAATTGCAGCAAGCTTCAGATCCGAACCCAGACATAAATTTATCACCCTGCCCAAATAGGTCCACAACACTAGGCACTAATGACACAGTAGTAGGCCGGAACCAGAACACACACCTACCCAAGGTGGTCAGAAAAGATGTCAGTCAAAGTTAAATGATCTATATTCGGCCAGTTTTTTTCTGAAAGTGTACATTGGGGGGTACACATCCCAAAGAGTCTAAATAGAGTCATAGAGTTATACAGCACAGAAACAGGCTCTTCGGCCTAACTTGCCCGTGTCTAAATCTTCAAGGCACTATGTCCAAGGGCATATTCAGCACCCGTGGTCAATAACTACCATTTGAAGATGGACTACACATGCATTAGCTGTCATTGGGCATGGGCAGCAGGGGCACTGTCATTGCAACATGCACAGCATGTGTGTACAAGGGACTGAATGCATTCATGCTGGGTTATGGATTCCGTGGGCTGAATCTCACCATAAAAGGGGTCATTATGTGTCAATTCTAGTTGAACTACAGTTTCTATGGGCACTGAGCAGCTTTCAATAAGTAATCCAGTCATTCCCGATGTGGAAACTTAGACACAAACAAGATATCCAATTAAGGGAGGTGTCACAAACAAGTCTAATTTTGTTTTTCACATCTATGCATATGCTCCTTTCAGTGACAAGGTGGGAACTTGGTTTCAACTTCTTCATCTATAAAAGTTAAGGCTAATTTTGACCTCAGCTGACGGCTTCACTGGACTCAGGTGTCAGCCCAAGTATCGAACCTGATAGTTTCCCAGTCCTGGTGCAGACACTCACAACCACACACCTAAAAAGCAGTGTTACAGGACACACCAAGAGTGGCTAAGTCCAACACTTCAAGTTAGTAATCCACTGTAGTTATTTATCCATAAAGGATTCCCTAAAACTGTGAAATATAGGATTTTCCATCCAGTATTTTACTGAAAACAATTACCAAAAAGAGAGGCACCCTTGAGGCAGTCAAATTCTGTTTTTATTTATGATTTAAGTCCAATAAATACTTCCCAAAACACCTCAATTACTTGGTCACACTGAGACACAAGAAACTGCAGGTGCTGGAATCACTGGATGACTGGCAGATGGCTGGAGTAAATTACAGTATTGAGATGAAATGGAGACAAAGGGGTGTAAGTTAAGGAAAACAGCGGAGGAATGAATCTATGCCACACTCCCTTCTCATTCCCCTCCCCCCACCGCATCCTCCTACTGGCGCAACACATCTCTCCCACGTCATCATGCTTATTTCCCCTTTATACGCTCATCTCCTATCCCTGAGTCGCCTATTCCTTTCTTATCCCCATCTTTCTCTCCCCTCTCCCCCCTTCCACCCGTATCCATCTCTTTGCCTTTACATTTCACTCTGCAAATAAAGGTGGCTTGTGACCATTGTCTATTTCATGATCACAATGAATTTGAAGCATGGTTTAGACGTTAGAGAGAGAAATACAACAAGGAAACAGGAACTTCAGCCCACCAAGTCGGCGCCCACCAGTGATCACCCTGTACACTACCACTATCCTGCACACTGGGAAAAATGTACAATTTTGCCAAAGTCATTTAACCTACAAATTTCTATGCCTTTAGAGTGTGGAAAGTATCTGGAGAAAACCAACATGGTTACAAGGAGAACGCACTAACTTTGTATAGACAGCACGCTTAGTCAGGATCAAACCCGGGTCTCTGGCGCTGTATGGCAGCATCTCTACAGACCCACTGCGCCACTGTGCTACCCTTGGTTAATGGAGGATGGGGCCAGAAATTCATCGTCGAATGTTACAACTGTTTTGCAGCAACATTATTAAGCAAACATTTGACACCAATCTACATTATGCTGGTAGATGTGTACATGATTAACCACAGAGGGGGATTTTAAGAAACATCTTGGAGATGTTAGTCAGAGAGATTGAGAATGGAAGTCCAAGGCTGGAGAAATCGGTGAAAGGTTCCAGTGATCTGCAATGCAATGTTGCTGCTGCAAACGTGCCTGATCCCACTCCCATCCAGCCCCTGCTGTGCTAATTTGTTCAATTAGCCATGGCCCTCAGGTTGGAATTCACTGAAAAAAACTGCCTGCTCTGTCAACAGATTAACTAACAATAAACTACATTTTACAGACACACTGCTTACAGGACTATCAGTGGCAGACAAAGGACCGCCCTTGTCAAGTGTGGGGGCAGGAAACTTTCTTTACAGCTCTCTGGATAAGCCAGTGGCTGGAGGGATTGGCACAATCACAGCAAGGTCAGCACTAAAGTTCACACCTCGAGTAGCGGTGTCTAACAACACTGACCCTTTCTGGCGACATAAATCTTCCAGAGAAACCAAGGGATTATCTGGCTAAGTGTGTTACCCATGTCGTGTGAGGTGACTGGGCCAGCCGCAGTGGAACTTAAGAGTTGTACAGAATGATAAACAAATAACTTGCGCTGTACTGCCTCTGGGCAGTGCCTTACACATTTCCCCACTTCTGAATTAGCTGATAAAAGATCCACTAACTTACTTAAATTTATCCCCATGCTCAACTTCAAGTTACACCCCATGCCCCCCACCCGCACCCTGGTGCGCCCCCATTTCTCCCACTAACTCCTACCCCTCCCGGTCACCTTGTTCCTTTCCCCTCATCTCCCATCCCCGATTCCCCCCTTTTCTTCCCACTCTGTCTGCTCTCTAATCAAGGCAGTATTCTGGTCAACCTCTTCTGCACCCTCTCCAAAGCCTCGACATCCTTCCTGTAATGGGCAGATCAGAACTGCACGCAATACTCCAAAGGCATCCTAACCAAAGTCCTATAAAGCTGCAACAAGACTTCTTGACTCTTATTCTCAATGCCCCGCTCACAATGGCGAGCATACCATATGCCTTCTTTACCATTCTATCTACTTGTGTGCCAATGCAGAAGTTCCTCCGTACCAGGCTGAGAGTTTCAGCCTGGATTATGCGCTAAATCACAAGCTTCTGACCCATAGGGGGAGAGACATGGCAACTAACTGAATCACGGTTGCCGGTCGACTGACCAGCGAACAAGGTTCCCTTATCCAAGTATCGACACAGTGGAATACTGTCCTTGTCTGTGTTCATCTAGATGGCAAATCAGTCTAAACCTGCCACTATTGCATTTGGAAGGAAAAGAGATTAATGAGGAATCACTCTGTGGGATTTAGAACAGTTAAGGATTTTAACCAATTTAATCTCACCTAAAACACAATCAGATCAAGACACTGTGTTTGGAAATTCAATGCACAGACTGGAATCGGTCTTTTTAGGTCAAACTTCCCTAAGCTTATTACTCCAAAAGCAGATCTGGGCCTGCCATGTTTTGTCACTGTGTTGCCAAGCAGGCCAATATTTTTATCTATCTGGGAGTCTGACCTTGAGTGGTTGCAATTACATTCCATGGTCTTGGGACACTCAGGGAAAAATGATATACTATCTAGCACAAACCATCAGCAGAATAGCACAGGGCTGGAGTAACTAAGCAGGGAGGTGTGAACTGGGAGGGAGGTAGGGTGGAGGTGCTACTAAAGAGAGGTGGCGGAGATGATTGTTGATGTGTACGGGTGCGAATGAAGATGCTAAGCATAGATAGTCACAAGGGTGAAGATTTTGATCATGAAGATACTTCTCGGAGACAATGTAGGCTCCACCACAGAAACCGCCGTTTAATTGGGACCTGGTGGGAGCTGATATATGACCTACACAGCACTAGATCAGCCAGAGGGTGCATGGACCACAACCTACCTGGTTTGAATGGTTTAATGAGATAATGGGAGGTGTATTTCCTGAATAATCCATTGGGAGGAGCTCCATAAATAAAATATATATTAATTTTTATATTTTTTTTAAATTGTATTATTTGTATTGAGAATAATTCACAGAACCCTGGTGCTGATTGCTGATTCCTTGCTGCTTCTCTATAAATTCACTACAAATAGACACTTGTCTCTAACCCTGGCTTGATTAAATTATTTTTTCTTTGGTTTCAAAATCTGAGCGTCTGATCTCTTCATCTATAATCTCACATGGTCTGCTGTCAGAGCAGGTTAGCAGCCCTGTCACTGGTTGTCCGGTCGAGAAGGAAAAATTGGATTTTTTTTTGATGAAAACAGTATCTGATACTGTCTGACTCAAAGGAGCACATCTGAACCTTGGAGGGCTGTAATATGAGGAGAATTAGAAGCCGACCGCTGCGGAAATTATTGACAACATCACTGAAAATAATTTATCACAGATACATTTCCTTACTCTCGGCTGTAATCTAATCCACCGTGGGTTTAGGCCCAGAGTTGAGATGAAGAGGCTGTTAATCAGTCCCTATATTCAACAAAAGCAAAAAAAACCTCTCTGCTCAACTCCTGCGTTGAACACACACACACATGTATACCGACTGAAGGAAGCATTTACTTATGGGTTCCAGCAAAAGGGAATTGACAAAACTGAGAAGGGAACTGGGAAAGTTCATCTGCACAAACAGCTCATATCCCTGGGGACACAATCAGGATGTTTGCAACGAGAAGAGAAATAGTGAGAGGCTCTCTTCATCGTTTTTCCTCTTCAATCCCCTGGGGGTCAGTTTGGGGGCATGCACCTGTAGCTCAGCTGAGAGAGCAGTCATTGTGTGTGAAGCTAGATAGCCCACGCAACAGGCTATCAACCCTGAGAAGGGGTGCAACGTAGCTGGGTCACCATTGCACACAATGCCCACACAGTCCGCGGGGGACTGAGTGGACACCGAGCAGGATAACTAACCCTAGGTTGCAATCCACTCCCTAAGTTCAAGGGCCTTGAAGCTAAGGGGCGCCGGTGCTACCTCTAGCCTTGCTGACATCAGCAAAATCGGTGCAAGTCTTGGATCGCACCTGGCACTTTCGTGCTGCGTCCAGTCAAGCTGCTTTACATTGTGCTTTGAAGAAAGAACAAAATAACAGACTCCAGAAGTTGTGCGGATTTAAGAGTATTCTTTGACATAGCTTTGGCAAAAGACTGAAATATAGCAGTCCTCATTCAGGTGAGAATACCACTTTAAGAACATGAGGGTTTTGTTCTCAACTTGCTTTGTGCTCCGCTGCCAAGCACCTCGGTGATCAAGGTGACTTTTGACCCTTATATTTCACTGGTGAATTCTTGACAGTCACTTCGGGCCAGGATAATACGCGAACTCTGACCTCCTGAGGTGGTAGCTGAAAACGTTACAACCTTAAACCATCAGCAGAACAACCGAGGCACCTCATTACTCACCACTAACGCACTCTTTTTACAAGTTTACCAATACTGTTTTAATCACCACGATCAGATGATATATGAAGTGGCGACGACTCATGGACACCCCTTTCGATATTTCACACACATTCACACATGCACAAGCCCCTTAAAAGAAATTCAATCACAAACTGTCAGGACTGTCAATGGTTTTAAGAATACTGGTTGGCAAAAGTCGACTTTCCCCCCCCCCCCTACTCGTCTGAAGTTACTGACTCCTTGCTGGGTTGTGGCTCCACTGAAGCCAAGCACACATCAAGCTGTGAGCATCTAGAAGCATTTACAGCATAGATCCAGCAACCTGGGTTCAATCCTGACCTCCAGTGCTGTCTGTGGGAAGCTTGCATATTTTCCCTGCGATTTTCTATGTTTCCCCTGGGTGCTACTGCTTTCTCCCACACCGTTAAGACATTTGGGTTAGTAGGTTAATTGGTTGCTGAAAATTGCCCTGAGTTTGTAGGTGAGTGGGAAAGTCATGCAAATGGGTGGACGGGGTATTTGATGGGAATGTGAAGGAACAGAAATCGGATTAGTGTAGGATTAGTATAAATGATCGGCTCGGATTCAGTGGGTCGAAGGGCCTGCTCAATCTCCTATGATTCTACAACTGATCGACAGTACCATGCAAGCTATTTAATCAGAAATACAGGGAACTGCAATTGCTGGAATCTTGAGAAAATCATAAAGTGCTGGAGGAACTCGGTGGGTCGGGCAGCAACTGTGGAGGGAATGGACAGGCGACATTTTGGATCAGGACTCTTCATCACACTCCGGGTCTGAAGATGGGTCAAAACATCACCTGTCCATTCACTCCACAGATGCTGCCCGACCAGCTAAGTACCTCCAGCACTTTGTGTTTTGTTCAAGTTATTTAACTAAGGAGGTATCCGTTGTCATCCAACAATCTTACTTCTAAGCACACACTTTGCATGAGGAGTTAGTGATCATGAGCAAGGGGACTGGCTGTTTTCCCTTGTCTTAAGGGTTACTGAAATACATTTTAACCTCAGCCAGCACAATCACCACCTCAGATAAGATATCTAACTCAGCAATGAATCGTGGTCTGCATGGCCTGTTTACGTTTCTAACTATAGAGGGAGCCGTTGATTATTTTCAGCAGCCTCTGTCTGACTCGGCAAAACCCCGAGCGCCAGTTGACCTCAGTACCACCATCAAAAGAAAACCCCAAAAGAGTCCAAGTTTGATGTCCTAACGACACGGCAATCCGTGGCATCAAGTACAGGAGATTATCAAACCTGTTTTATGTAAAGAAGAGTAAACAGCAGATGGTGAGCAGATGGTCGCGGGGGGGGGGGGGGGAACGGGACGGAGAACTGAGGACACAATTAAAGAAAAAAGGTTTTTAATAGCTAAGAGTGAGATGGCAACATTGACGGTTTGATGAGAGAAATACAGAGGCAATTTGTTTGTGGCTTACTAGACTTCATGGTACAGACTAGGACTGTATTCTTTCCAGTGTAGATTAAAGATGATCCAATTGAGTTGTTTAAGACGATAACATGATTTTCGGTTCACTAGTGAAAGAGTACTGCATTGTCAGAGGTGCTGCTTGCCCTGTTGCCCTCGCTGATATGGCTTTCTGAACCAGCACTATAAACAGATTACCCTTATATTCACCACCAAGCTGTTTCTGGGATCATACAATGTATAAATTGGACACTGTGTAATGTGATTTGTGAAGGGTAAGCTTGTGAACAGAACAACTTCACTTTCGATTTTTCCAGCATCTGCAGTTCTTTCTGAAAAAGTTCCAATGTCTAGTATCAGGTGTCTATCTGTCAGGCAAGGCATTGGGGTTTGGGATAGGGGCAACCGGGACAAATCTTTTATTACATCTGAGCCCAATTCTATCTACGCACAATACACACAGTTATAGAGACATACTGCAAGGAAACAGGCCCTTTGGCCCACTGGGTCTGCACTGACCGTCAAGCACACATTTTTACACTAATCCCATTATATTCTCCCTATATTTTCATCAACATCCATAAACTGTACAAATTTCCTACTTGGACACCAGGATCAATGCATAGCTGTCTCCTAACCTACCAACCAACGTGCCTTTAAGATGGGGGAGGAGACCGGAGCACCCGGGAGAACCCAAGAGATCACAGGGAGAACGTGTAAACTCCACAGAGACATCACTGGAGGTCGAGATTGAATGCGGGTCTTTTGCACTGTGGGGCAGCGGCTCGACCAGCTCCCCCACTCTCTGTCCGATCTCAACCGTACGTGCATCATTTTCAGGAGGAGTTGGTTGTAACATCCAGGAATAAGACGTCTGAGTGTTTTTTTTGCACCCTCTCCAGCACTCACTACATTTTCTGAAGTGACCCAGTCAATGCTAACTGCACACCTTCAGGAGTTAGAGTAGTAAGCAAGTTCAATATGACATCAGATGGTGCACTCTTACACCAAACCACCAGGAAAGGGATAATTAAGATCTTCCCAAATCTCCTTTGGAAAGATGCAGCACGCCCACACATCAGTTGAAGTGGGAACAGAGGATGTGGCTGCAAGCTCGTACCACACCCTGAGGTGAGGACGTCCCAAGCAGACTGCTGTTCTTTGAATCTACAACTGCTGGATCCTCCTGCAGTTCTCAATCTTAATTACAGAAGCACTTCACAGACAGACTCCAAACAACACTCACGCTGAAAGACACTCTGAGGGAGGCACTGCAAAAACAACCTTCAGTAGTTACAAGCTGCTCCTTTTAGCGACAGGCCGTGCTGGGCATAAGCAAACACTTGCAGCTGACGATGTGTCAGATATACGACTTGTTTGGTTATCTGGGCGGCTTGTTTGCTGTCTCGGACTCCTGGAGCCAGAGGTTAACCCAGCTCCTCCTCCACAAATGCTCACTTTGATTTGATAACTGCTCTGTTTCTTCCCCCCTCCCCACGATCCTTGTCTTGCTCTGTCCATCATGAAATTATTCACTCAGGTGGAAAATGCATCTCCCCCAGTTCGAGTATGAATCCCGTCATGTGCTACGATTCAGCAAAATCACGACACAATTGTGTCTCTGGAATATTATGCATTCTGTGCATACATTGACCTGCGAGTTGGTTGATCCACATATAAAAACAACAATTTCGGCAAACCCCACACTGGTTTCCTTGGGAGAGGCACCATTGATGTGACTCATTTACTGCTGAAGCCATCAACCATGCCTTGGAACCTTCAGATCTGACTGTTCATCAGAGGAAGGATCTCATAAGATCATAAGTGATAGGTATAGAATTAGGCCATTCGGCCCATCAAGTCTACTCCGCCATTCAATCAAGGCTGATCTATATCTCCCACCTAACCCCATTCTCCTGCCTGTTCCCCATAACCAACACCTGTACTTGACCCGAAACATCACCCATTCCTTCTATCCAGAAACGCTGCCTGTCTCGCTGAGTTACTCCGGCATTTTGTGTCTATCTTCGGTGTAAACCAGCGTCTGCAGTTCCTTCCTACACTGTTCATCATCCACACTCATTTCATTTCGACTGATGTAAATCTCTGTTAATCCTGGTGTTAACTTGCACCAAATGCCATTCACGCAAAATTGATTTGTTTACTAATCTTCATTAGTTCCCATCCAACAATCCTTCCATTTTAATACTGTCATCTTTGTTTCCAAATCCTTATGTACTCTTAAAATTTCCACTGTAACTATCTGTAGCTCTACAATTTGCTGCAGTACATTTCCAGTCCTGGCCCTTTACAGATCGTTGATTTTCATCAACTAACGGTCATGTTTGTAGCTTCTTTGGCCAAAGCTTTGGAATTTCTTTGGTCTCTTTGATGTCGTAATAGCTCCTCATGTTGTTCAATCTCATGATGTTCCTGTGAAGCATCTTGGGATTCATTATGGTGAAGGTGTCATTGGCGGTGTTGCCAGTGGTGCCAGGAGACAGTCTTTGTTCACACCCACACGATGCCAGCATGGTAGGTTTAACACTTAGTGGTGACATTGCTGTCATCATTATATCAGAAAGAAGACTAAATGTTCAGGGAAGCAGTTTCTCTCCCAGTACTCGGCGAGGTCATGAGCCAGGATTCCCATCACTATTTCAAACAGGCTTTGAGATGGAGAAGAAGAAAGATACAAAGTGCTGGAGTGACTCAGCGGGTCAGATAGCATCTCTGGAGAACATGGGTAGATGACTTTGGACCCTTTTTCTGACTGTGGTGGAGGAAAGAAACCTGGAAGGGAGGGCATGACAAGGCCTGGCAAGTAATAGGTGGATACAGATGCAGGGGGGAGGGGGGGGGGGGTTGATAGGCAGATGGTTGGACTAAGGCCTGAGATGAACAGACTAAAGGTGTGAGAGAAAGGGATTGAAAATGTGCATATTGTGAAGCTAGAGGAAGGAATGTAGGCGGAAGGGGAAGGTGCATGGAGAAATGGGTATGAGTCCAGCTGGGAGATGGGGGAGGGTGGGCTATAGATATCATAAGTTGTAAGCTATCCAAGCGGAATATAAAGTGCTGCTCCTCCAGTTTGCGTGTTGCCTCACTCTGGCAAAGGACGAGGCTCAGGACAAAAAGGTCAGTATGGGAATGGGAAGAGGAGTTAAAATGGTTAGCAACTGGAATATCCAGTAGGCCTTGGCCAACCGAGCACAAGTATTCGGCGAAATGATAACCGAATCATAATCGGTTTATAACATTACCGAAACGATAAATGATAACCGATTCTATGCTTCGTTTTGCCAATGTACAAGAGACCACATCATCCACATGCAGTGGATGAGGTGAGATGAGTTGCATGTGAACCTCTGTCTCACCTGAAAGGACTGTGAGGTCCCTGGATGCAGGTGAAGGAGGTTTTGGGTCATGCACAGACATCTTCACTCCTCCATAGGACTGCTTGGGCAGCCCCTACAGAATCAAAGTCGGACTATAATCCAGGAATTCAGATACTTTGAAACCGACGTCTTCCTTAGAGAGACGCAGGATGAAACAGCTCAATGGGCAAATTGGTGGAAACACTTTCTTCAAGACTCAGCAACTCTCCTTGTGAGGAAAGGGAATGTATCTTGACTGCAGCAGGGAATGAGCACACAATGATCATCAGTGACACATAATAAGCTTGGAAGCTGCAGATATGGCCGAGGCAAACTTCTTACCCAGCTTTGAAAAACCCCTAGTCCACATCCCGGAGAGAGACAAACTGATAATGCTGGGTTTACAACAATCCTCTGATAAGTGGTTGGAAAGGAAGGAACAGGGGTCTTCTGCTGACAGTAAACTATAACTGTGGACTTGTTAGAACCGACACTTTGTTTCTCAGATTCTCAGAAAGACAATCCCAAGACCTAAAGGCAATACCACACTGCCCAGGCACATATTAGATTATGTTGACACAAAGAACTGCAGATGCTGGAATCTTGTGCAGAACACAAAGTGCTGGAGTAACTCAGCGGGTCAGTGAGCAGCTCTGGAGGACCTGGATGGGTGACGTTTCGGGTCGGGACCCTTTTTCAGATGATGTCACGGCATAGGCAAGGGGCTGCAAAGATGGGCCCATCACCCGGTACTTGGCAGAGACTGATGATGGTGGGAGTGGCCTTGGCCTAATTATCTTGTCAGCCTGGTGTCAAACAACAGTGGCAAGGGAAGCACTGCTGCAAGAAAATCAATTATGATGCTCTCGGCACCCTGCACGGAAAATAAGCTCTCTCCCGACAGCACCGCACTGACAACTTTCCAAAAAGTGGACACATATATACATTTTTATTTCCCAAAACAGATTCTGTCACCTTCCTTCTCTCCTCCCCCCCTCTCCACCCCCACTGTTTACTCTCAAACCAACTGGCTGATTGAATTGTTGACTGACCTTTGACCCATGGCAGTCTGCAGCCTTCAAGCCACCCTGCCATGCAGTGATTGGATCTCCTGTAGTTTTATGAAGTTGTTCTTTGCTAATAAAACACTAACTGCTGGGCTTAAGTGCTTCTTCATGACCCCCTGGTTACCACCTAGTGATGACCTCATGACCCTACTTTGGGCCCAGTCAATTTTGAACGTATTTCTGCTGCAGTTCTGTGCTCAGCTTAGAAGCAAATGCAACGTTTTCCGTGCTGAAGCTAGAAGAGGAAGGCAAGGGTTTGTATAGAGACCCCGCTATCATTCTTGGACTGTTGGCAGTATTCTCCTGACCTCCAGAGTCTGCTGGTGGGTCCAGAACACGTTCCTGCCAATAACACCTCAGTATTCCAGCTGCGAGACAAAGCAAATGCGCTTTTTGGGTTGAATTCAGAAAATTCATTGGTAGCTCTACAAAAATTAAAATGGCCTGGAAGCAGCAACCTTCCACCCCAATAAAGTCGTCTCTTCTCGCGAATACGTCGATATATCCTGGACAGGGTCGCCAATCCGGGAGACTGAAGCCTAATCACCAGGACATGTGGCAATCAGTATTCAAGAGAACGGAAATCAAAGGTTATTAAAAAAGAAAAGAGGTATTTTCATTTCCTTTACTGATTTTTTGTTTTCTCATTCTAAATCTATTGGAGATGGGGGAGGGGGTTGTTGGGGGTGAGGAACAAATGTTTAATTGGGTGGGCAATGGGTCAGGTGATGTCACCTCCAGGAGTCTGACCAACTTGATTTGGAAAACCCTCATCTCAAGCCAAGGCCTCCCGGATGCCGGATGTTTTCTGTGTATGCAGCTGTCAACGGCAAGCAAATTCAAGAGGGAGATTTACGAGTAAAAAGAGTGAGACCGATTGCAAACCCACTTAAACACACGTGTTTACTGTTAAAGTCGGGATTGCCAGGGTGTACTGAGAGGCGGGTTCACTGGGCCTCACACTGGTGAGGCATCGTTATCCTGCCAATGGGTCTTGCCTTTTGGAAGTGGTCAAAGTGCAGACTGGCTGGCTTTACTCTTGTGCCAGAAAAGATTCATAGATTCCCGTTCCCTTGGAAACCTGATGCTATAAGGAACAATGCTGTATTCGTTGTGGTGGACAAGACGGCGACAAATGGTTTTCCTGCTCACAACTCCTCACAATATCACCGCTCGCAGCTCCAACAGTACTATTCAACCGCTTGTTCCATATACCAGTGGCGCTGGTGGGGTTCTTTCTCAGGACTACCATGCAGACTTTAGGAATTAAAAAAATAAATTTCAAGAGACTCTCACTGGCATTAAAAAAATTGGAAAAAAATCTTTCCGGGGGCTTTGAGGCTGACAGCTCAGAATGAGAAAAAAATGTACATATATAAGAGAGAGGAGCAGTCCACTCGGCCCCTCAAACCAACTCTGCCCTTCAATAAAGTTTGTGGCCTGAACATCACTTTTCTTATTCACTCACCATATCACTTGATTCCTTGTGGTTTTAAATGCTTTTTGACCTCTGCCTTAAATACTTTCAAAGTTCTCCACCTTCACAGTCCTCTAGGATAAAGAATTCCAGAGATTTATGGCCCTTTGGGAGAAAAGAAAATCCTCCTCGTCTTCATCTGTATAGTTGAACCCTTACTCTGTAACTCGGGGAATTATCCTCTCAGCAACCACTTGTCAATCCTCCACAGAATCTTATATAAGTTCAGTTCACATTCTTCTGTTCTCCAACAAGTTTAGGCTCAGCCTGCTTAACATATCTTTTTACAAGTTAACTCCCTTCATTCTAGGGATTAACATAGTGAATCTACTCAGCACTGTCCCCATTGCAAGACCATCCTTCCTTAAATAAGGACAGCAAAACAGCATGCAATATTCCAGGTGCCATCTCGGAAAGTTGCTTCAATAGTTCCCTTCTTTAATACTCCTATCCTTTTGCAATAAAGTGTAATACTTCACTCTCCTTCTCAATTACCTGCTGCATGCTGATCTGTTGTCTCTCTCACACTAAGACCCTTATTTAATTCTGTTCTGCATCATGTTGTAGTCTCACTGGGTTTGAATAAAGACTTGCTTTTCACTTTTCATCCTAATTGGATAATCTCACATTTTGCACACTATCTTCCACGTTGCTGAGTCACTTCCAAGTTATATCCTCTTGCACACTCTTTGTGTCATCACAACTTGCAGAGTCATCTCTTCTTGTACCATCAGCTTTTATGGCTACAATATAAATGGTCCCTTCATCCAATTGACTAACATAGATTCTAAATAGATGAGGCCCCAGTACTGATCCCTGTGGCAGCCAATAGTTATTGTTGCTATTTGAAACATGATCCAACGTTTTCTGGTAGTTAGCAACATCTTGATTAGTACAACTGTCAGAGGTTATGGTGAGAAATGGGGTTAGGAGGGGGAGATAGATCAGCCATGATTGAATGGCAGAGTAGACCTGATGGGCCGAAAGGCCTAATCCTACTCCTATCACATATAATAATAATAATAATAATAACTTTATTTATAGAGCACTTTAAAACAACTACAGTTGCAACAAAGTGCTGTTCATGACTGATCATGGACAAGAAATTATTACATGACAATAATAATAAAAAAAAACCTTAAACGAAGGACTAAAAACAATAAAAATTAAAAAACATTAAAAGCACTAAAAACAGGAGCAAAGTCTCAAGCAGTGTCGAAAGCCAAGGAATAAAAATGTGTTTTAACACTGGTTTAGAAGATGGACAGTGAGGGGGCCTGTCTGATGTGCAACGGCAAGGTGTTCCAGAGTGTCGGAGCAGCAACAGAGAAGGCTCTATCCCCTCTGAGCTTCCGCTTAGACCTCGGTACCTCCAGGAGCAACTGATCAGCTGACCTGAGGCACCGGGCAGGAGCGTATGGGTGGAGCAGTTCAGAGAGGTAAGGCGGGGCGAGCCCATTTAGAGATTTAAAAACAAATAAAACAATTTTTAAATGAACTCGAAAGTACACCGGGAGCCAGTGGAGGGAGGCCAGAATTGGCGTTATGTGCTCCCTCTTTCGAGTTCCAGTTAAAAGGCGAGCGGCAGCATTTTGAACCAACTGGAGACGAGCCAGTGAAGATCGTGCAACTCCAAAGTAGAGTGCGTTACAGTAATCCAGCCTAGATGTAATAAAGGCATGGATTACTGTTTCAAAATGCTGCCGCTCGCCTTTTTAGCTTTCCGTTCCAAGGAGACCATTCCCTGAGTGAACCTGTTCTGACCTCGAGGAGAAACCGATACCAGAATGGCTTGCCACCCGTTGTTAGATCAATCGTTCATCAAATCTGTGTGTATTAGTATCCACTTATGACTAGTATGACCTTATGATCTTAATACCAAACCTATGTGCTCTTATCTTGTGCGGTGACCTTTCAGACGGCTCATTATTAATGCCTTCTTGAAATGCAAGTAATCTACATGCCCTTCATTCACTCTGTTAAGGACGTCCTCAAAGTACTCGAACAAGTTTGGTTTCATAAATGGAACACTTGAATTGTCAAGGCATATAAGGCTGCAGACCAAGGGCTATTAATAAATAGCTGTTGGTCATTATTGACATTATGGGCTGAAGGGCCTGTTTCTGTCCTGTGAGGCCCTATGACTCTACAACCATTCAATGGTCTAGACATTCACTTGTCTTCCATAGTGAGGTAACTAAGGGAAGAAGGTTAATCAGAGCACCAGGAAAAAATCCTTACAGCTTCTCATAAAACATAATTGGTCAGAACATGGCACCAATTTAGCTTTCCGTTCCAAGGAGACCATTCCCTGAGTGAACCTGTTCTGACCTCGAGGAGAAACCGATACCAGAATGGCTTGCCACCCGTTGTTAGATCAATTGTTCATCAAATCTGTGTGTATTAGGATCCACTGGCTGGGATATCTGTAAAGTTACAACAACATGTACCTCTGGGATGTACCCATTGTCACTGCTTCTCTGGACTGTGGTACCTGCAGACTCGGGATGGTAACAGCAGGACAGAGCAAGAGGCAATGTACTTTCAAAGAGCCAGTCTATAACCGTCGCAAATAAATTGAGCACATAGATGAAATTGTACAGTTCCTTATGAATCATGCAGTGTTTGGATGATTCGGTGACCATGCAGGACTGATGCAGGCCGGATATGAAACTAATGATGAGTGATCACTCTCTGAGGACTGTGCTTGTGCAGCACTCTAAGACATGATGATTAAAGATCTTATTGATATACAAAGCAGGAGGCCCTGGGTTCAAATCCCCAGTCTACGCAGAGCTAGCTGATCTCCACAAAGGTAATAGGTCTACATTGGCCCCCAATTCCCTGGGGGCAGGGCTAAAGGGAGGTATCAACCTGGCTCTTACTCCTGACGGCAGTCAGTCATTCATGACAATGAAGATTCGCCTGTGTTGAATAGCCACTATTTAAAACTATATATCGCACAAACTATTATGAGAGATGCTGGAGATGTCCGTGGATCTGTGTACAAATGCCTTTAACATAAGAGGAAAGCTTATGTAACATTGAGATTTTGGGAGTGCTGTAAACCTAAAATGACACATTGTAGTTTATGTGCAATACATTTGCAGTTAAGACAAGATCCTGGTTTAACTTTACATGGTACTGAACGTGAAGAATTAGAAGTTTTCAAAATCACATTAGAAGTGACTATATTGGATAAATACTGGTTTAAGTCCACGGCATCTGTAGCTTCACAACTGTCCGCAGAATCTGAGCACTCCAGGTCAGATGATCAGCTTGGAGGTTCTCCAACAACTTGCATTTATGGGGCATCTTTGGAGTAACATTTCCCTGACATGTCACAGGAGAGTCTTTAGGCAACATCTGTCAGTAAGCCATTAAAGGAGAGCATTCTCTCAGTGAGCCACCACCTAGAGGAGAAGCCAGTACCAGGATACTGTTAATGACAGATATTAGAGCACAGCAGCCGGCTCTTTATACAGCCTTTCTTCAGTCACATGTCCCTATGTTCTTTCTCCACAATCATCCAAATTGTTAACTTTCAATATTATCCAATTCCTTTTCGAAAGCCGCAATGGAATCTATGTCTTCCACATCTTCGGGTAGTGCATTCCAAGTCATAGCCATCTCTCCTCATGGTCTTTCCATACATTGGTTGAAGAGAAAGCATCCCATTTGCCTATTGAATAGACTTATTGGCCTACCATGCTATCTTTACGGATCTGTGAATATATATGCACTCCAAGTCCTTGAGTTCCCTCATGTCATGCATTCTCCTCTTGTTGGTTATTCAACTGCACTGCTGCACGTCCTCAAATGCATTGCCACACACTTTTCTAGATTAAAATAAATTTGCCATTATTCTGCCCAACTAATCAGATGATCTTTGTGGTCTATATGTGGTCCAGGTTTCCTCCTCACTGTCAATCACATGGCCAATTGTTGTCATTGTAAACTTCTTTATCCTGCTCCCATACTTTAGTCTAAATTAACATATTTCAAAAAGCAAGGGACCAAGTTCTAAGCCACGTTGAACCCAGTGGCAGCTATCTGCTAATCACAAAAAAATCCTGTAAATCATTACCTTCGAGCTCTGCCACTGAGCCAGCATCAGATCATTCTGCCACTCTCTCTTGGATCCCAACATTTTTGTTCAGTTTACCACATGGGATCTTGCCAAAGTTCATTTAGATTAAATTACATTGGCCTCTTCGCTCACTCCTGTTACTTTCTCCAAAAACAAATCATACATGATCGTCAGATTTGACCTCTGAACAAAACCATACTGAATATCCTCAAATCTTAATGAAGGTTTATACTCTCCCTCAGGATTGACTCCTATAATTTGTCCAATGCCAAAATTAAGAAAACTAGTCTGCATTGCTTTTTATTCTCTTCTGTGCTTTCGAAACAGCAACACAATGTTGGCAGTCCTCCAGTTTTCTGGCTTCACTCCTATAGCCAGAAAGGATTGAAAAATTATGGTCAGAATGTTTGCAATTTCCTCCTTTACCTCTTTTAACAGCCTGGGTTATATTTATCCAGTCCTGGTGGTTTGTCCACTTTCAAAAATGCAAAATTCCCCCAATTGTTGTCCCTTCTCCATGTTTATGGCAGCTAGTATTCATACCCTGCGTCCTTCACTACATCATTGATATTGTTCCCAAAGCCAATTTCTCCTCCATTCTACCGGGTCATCCTTTTATTCCAGTCACCATGGACTAAAACAGTCAGTTTTAGCAAAGATATTTTTTAATAATCGGCCTTTTATATGGGACTTTATTGAACACCTTGAAAAATGCACATAAATGACATCAACCTCATTAACTTCATTTATCAATAATATCACCTCATCAAAAATATTCAGTCGGGTTAGTTGAACACAACGTTTGCTTTTAACAAGCTGGCTCCCCTGTATTAATTCAGACTTCCCCATTCATTTGCTTTGCATATTCTTGTTCCTAATGGCTCTCCTGCCACCTGACAGTGCTGCAGTTGCTGAACGTGTCCTAGCAGTCTTGTTTGAATGTAGCCCTGTCTGAACTGGATGCGATATATGTGATTCTCTATTCTCTGACATCACTCGAAAGAGGACACCAAGATTAAGGCTACCCCTAGTTTGCCTTTAATTCTCTCTCAGCAAAGTGTGCTGCATCCTTTCAAACTGGCTGACTTCTTCCTTAAACATAGCCATTGTTCCTTTCCCATTTCCATATCAATTTCCACGTATTTTATTATTTTTACTACCTTCCCTCGTGGCAAGAATTTGGCAACTTCCTTTCCTTTAGTAAGTACAGACACAAAACATTCTATAGGTATTTTGACCAAACATTTTTGATTCTACATTTATTCAGCTTATCAGCTTTAGGTTAGTTATGATATTGTGAGCAGAGGGCAAACAATTAAAAAAAATGTAAACATGATTATTCCAAAAATAATAAGCACAAGGTCCATGAGAATTTTTTTTTTTTATATGTTGCTCTTAAATTTGATAAACATCGCAAAATGCTTTTACAAAGGTATGGGGAGAAAATTGATATGGGGCCTAACGCATTAGGTTGCTCACCAAAAGCTTCTTATTCTCCAGAGATCTGCTGAGCACAGCTTAATTTAGGCTGCGTAGGCATGACAGTAAAATCAGTGCAAGAGGCTCGGAAGGGTGGAGATTAGATTTTCAGTTTTAGTTTAATTTCAAAGATGCAGCATGGAAACAGGCCCTTTGGTCCATCCAGTCCATGCCGACCATTGATCAGTATTTCACACTGTGATACAGTCATAAAACATGGAAACAGGGCCTTTGGCCCAAATTTCCCGAGCCGACCAAGATGCCCCATTTACACTAGTCCCACCTGCCTGGGTTTAGCCCATATCCTTCTAAACCTTTCCTATCCATATACCTGTCCAAATATCTTTTAAATGTTGTTACACTACCTGCCTAAAGTACCTCATCTGGCAGCTCTTTCCATCTACCCAACACTGTATTAAAAAGCTGCTCTCAGGCTCCTGTTAAATCTTTCCATTCTCACAAACCTATCTCCTCTAGTTCTAGATTACCCTGCGCTCTCGGAAAAAAACTGTGCCCTCTGTTCACCCTCTCAGTCCCCTCATTACTTTATATATCTCTATAAGATATCCCCTCAGCCTCCAGTGCTCCAAGGGATAAAGTCCTAGCCTGTTTAACCTCTCCCTCCAGTTCAGGCCCTCAGGTCCTGGCATCATCTTCGTTCTATCTTATCCCACTTTATCATCCACTCCCTACATATTAATGGCAATTTTACAGAGGCCAATTATCATAAAAATCCTCACATCTTTGGGATGTGGGAAACAACCAGAGCACCCGGCCACAGGGAGAAAGTACAAACTCCACAGAGATGGCACCAGAGGTCAGGATCTAATGTGGATCTTTTGAGCAGTGGGCAGCAGCTCTACCAGCTGAGCCACTGTGTCGCAAAGATGTTGATGAAACATCTCTGTCAATGATTCACCTGGACAGAAGATTCTTTCGTCAAATTTCCACAGATATTTTAGCAAATGGAATCTATTCTGTGCTGACATTTTATGTCTAAGGTTTCAGATGAAACAATAACCAGAAACCCTATTTGTGCTATTTCATTTTTCCTGAAAGCTAATGAGTTCTCCGAAGTGTCCAGGTCAACATTTATCCCCCAACCAAAATCACCAAAAAACAATATTATATTGCTCTCAGTGGAACTTGCTGTGTACAAGATCATCCTCACTTTCCTATCTTGCTGCAGTAAATGGTTGTGAAAAGTACTTCAGGGAATGAATACCGATATATCTTTCAAAAGAGGTCTTTCCCCTGCACGGGAGACCCGACCTTTTCTTTGTCGGGTCTCCGTTGTCGTTGGGGCTGCAACGTGGAGCGGCCTCCAACAGGAATGACCTGGGGCTCCAGTCGCGGAGCTGCGGATCTACTCACCATCACGGAGCTGGCCGAGTCCGGAGCGGGTGTAGCTGTGGTGGAGCGCTGCTGTGACCCGACACCCGGAGATTCGGAAGTTCCTACCGCAGGTCTGTGGACAGTAATACCGGGAGCCCGCGGGTCCCTGGTGGGAGACCGCTTTTCGGGGCTTCCGCAACGGCGACTTCTCCCGCCCGAGTTGCGGGGTTGAAGATTACCTGGAGCGGGGCCTACATCACCGCCCCGCGCGGCTTGGAATGGCCGCGGGACTTTGTGAGCGCCCGCCGGGGCTCCAACACCAAGAGCCCGCCGGGGCTCCAACACCAAGACCCGGTGCGTGGCCTTGCATCACCCCGCGTGGCTTTAATGGCTGCGGGACATTTAACATCGCCCGCCGGGGACTTTGACTCTGTCTTTGACTCTGACATGGGGGGGAGAGGGGAGTGCAGGGGAGAGATATGTTTTTTTTGCCTTCCTTCACAGCGAGGAGAAGATGCGCTGTGAAGGATGTTTGTGTAAATTGTGTTGGGTCTTGGGTCTTTTTTGTTTTGTATGTATGGCTGCAGAAACGGCATTTCGTTTGGACCTCAACGGGGTCCAAATGACAAATAAATGTATTGTATTGTATTGTATTGTATTGTATTGTATAAAAGATGTGAAAGATAAAGAGCATCTTAGGTAAGAAATGTGGAGAAAATTAAATACAAAAATAGTATTCAACTTAAGGTGTTGAGGGTGAATGAACAGAGTTGTTTTACCTGGAGCACAGGGAAATCAAGAGCTAGAGGTTTACAGTGGGAGTGAAAAGATTTAATAGGAGCCTGAGAGCAACTTTTTCATACAGTTGGGTATATGGAATGAGCTGCCAAAGCAGTATTTACAGTATACAATTTATATTTATACATTGGTACAAGGGGCATACAAGCTACTTATGTTGACATTCATGGAGGATTGCTGCTGGCAGGTTGGTGAGGGCAGCAGTAGAGTATCCACATATCCGGCTGGGGATTTCTGCAACAGAGTTAGGGCCTGTCCCACTTAGGCTACTTTTTAGGCTGTCGCCACATGGTCGCCACGTGGTCGCCGGGGTGTCGCCTATATGGTCGTAAGTAGTCTCCTCAGTTGCCCAAAGAGTCATAGCATCTTTCTGGTCGCCACTGGATTTTCAACACGTTCAAAACTGTCGGCGACAGTGGGTTGACGCCAATGAGCGTAGCCTGATGTAGGTGCTGTCGTAGGTTGTCGCCAGGTGACATAGGTTGTCGCCGGTGCTGACTTGGGTGAATTCCATTGGCGACTACCTACGTCAACCTACGTCAACCGGCGACAGGTACCGGCGACTGAATTGTCTTCAGTTGGCTTCAGTTGTCGCCGACAGGGTCGTAGCTTGTCGTAGCTTGTCATGGGTGGATGTAGGTTGACTTTGGTTGTTGTAGGTTGTCGCCTGTGTGGTCGTAGGTTGTCGTAGGTGATAGGCTATTCTAGTTTGTCGTAGACATTGTCGTGGGGAGGGGGGGTTCAGTCGCCGGTTTTTCGGCGACCTGCTACGACTATGACAGTCACCGGCAGTCGCCTAAAAAATCGCCTAAGTGGGACAGGCCCTTTAGTCTACATATTAAGTTTAGAAGAATGAGGGGGGACTTCATTGAAACGTACCAAATAGTGAATGGCTTGGATAGAGTGGATGTGGAAAGAATGTTTCCACTAGCGGTAGAGTCTAGGACTAGAGGTCATAGCCTCAGAATTAAAGGATGTTCCTTTAGGAAGGAGATGAGGAGAAATTTATTTAGTCAGAGGGTGGTGAATCAGTGGAATTCTTTGCCACAAAAGTCTGTGGAGGCAGTCAATGGATATTTTTAAGTAGAGATAGTTAGATTCTTGATTGGTATGGGTGTCAGGGGTTATGGGGAGAAGGTAGGAGAATGAGGTTAGGCGGGAGAGATAGATCAGCCATGATTGAAGAGAGTTAGGCTCAGGCAGACTTAGAGGCAGGTAATGTTAGGGAGATGAATGCATGCAGCTTTTGTGAAGGAGAGAATATTGGATCAGATATGTTTGGGACTAATTGAGTTGGTGAAAATCTGGATTCAGCTAAGACACTGGTCAAGAAAAATAAATCCTTGGTCAAGTTATGAAATACATGAATAGAAACAGGGGCAACGGGTTCAGTTTACCCAAATTAATGAGGGAAATTATAATTTATACACAATTGAAAATCCAAAAGCACAAGGGTAAGATATTTGGAAGTGGAGGGAAATGTCTTTGGTGTACATGCAGATGCCCCCCCCTTAGATGATAGGTATCTTCATATTGTACCCTAATGATGGTTCAAAGTAGCATTACACCAGCTCACTGAAATTCATCCCAGCACTGCTCATTTACTCCTTTTGCTTACATTTGCGTGCACTTGGTGGATGAACTCCAAGCGATCATCAACTTATTAACTGAAGCATTGCTTTACGCACCACCCTGTGGCACTGAATACTGAGACCTTCATCTAAAGAAGCCCAAATTGATCACTGATTGATCACTGATTGAACAGAAGAAAATAATCAACCAGGAATCCTGACACCACAAATCACAAAGACAGGATTTATCTCAGTACTGATAGCTACCAGTATCAACCAGCAACTATAGCCTGGACCTATACATGAAAGTAAGACTATTTAGCGAGTTAGTGGAAAGCCGATAGCAGCCTGACACCATTAACCTTGATGTTTAAGGTGGAGGGCAAGGTGGGAGGAGAGATGATGGAATCTCCCGTTCGACCCTAACCTGAATACAAATACGTTTTTTTCCCCATCAAATTTCAAAGGAGACTTTAATAAATGAGAATGGCTCTGTCCTGACATTACACAGTGCAGCTCAATCTCAAGCTGACTGCGAGGACTCTCTAATCTCTTGTGATTTATGGTGGGCTCTTCCTGCATCTCTGTGTTTCGGGAGGGCTGCATGTGTTCAGAGACTGGCTGGCGTCCGCACTCACTCTGGCAGCTCCTGCTGCTCTACCTCCACATTGATTTACTTAACTCCTAGCGAGGTTGGATCTTAAAATAACGTACAGTTAAATTGCATTAAAACATCATTATTTTTTTTGGAAACATTCTCATCTGGTATTAATGTTACTCTTCTTAATTGCATACACAAAGAATATTCAAAATGTTGGGCTTCAAATCCGGACCCGGAGTCAATGTTTGAAAACAAGTTTGGAGACCCCCCTCCACTTTCCCTCCTCTCCCCTTCTCCCCCAAATACTCTACCCTCACTGTCCTCTATCCTCCACCTGTGCAGGTTATTTTTATAAAATGATTATAAAACTGGGAATTGTTAGACAAGTGCCGTGATGGGATTCATGGAACACAAGCATACAGAAACCTGGGTCTATGCAAGCACAAATACATAATGTGAGCGCACACATAACATTTTCTACGGTCCAGATCTGACATTAAATGGAAGCCCCGTTTACCCCCTCATGTGGCACCACTTCAAAGAACAGCTGGGAGTTCTCCTCGATGTCCTGGTCCGATATTTATTTCTGAACATTAATACATTATCTGATCACTGTAGCTGTTCAAAGCTTGTGTGAAACGTGGTCCCACTTTACAGTATCGATTACGCTGAAAAAAGTACCATAGGTCATTTTGAGGTTGCAGAAGGCGCTGTGTAAATGCATCTTTCCTTCTTGTGCCTCGACATGAACAGTTTGTTTTTAGATCATTTACGCTTCACACTTGAGGGGGGGGAGGGGGGGGCTTCAGGTTGGGGTTGTGTTGTTTCTACAGCCTCTCTCTCCAAGGTGGTCAGTCACTTGGCTATCTTCCCACTGAAGGGGAGGAGTTGAACTTGTCCGGTTACCTTTTCCCATTCTAAGTGCACGCACATGCACATTTGACGGCAGAAGCCACAGGACGCTGATCAACAGCAGGACCGCTGGCATATTTTCTCCTCCCCCTCACTCATGGTTGCCGAGACTAGCTGTGACACTCAAGTGGTGGGCTTCTGGGATTAGCTGACACAGTACAGATCGGAGCAACCCTGGTGCCATGAGTTTTGTTTTATTGCTTAGATCTGTCATTTATCTAGATGTCTTTTAAAGTCCTTCAATAAAGTGCCACATAATAGATTAATGAACAGGGTCAGAGCGTACAGAGTTACAGGAGAAGCAGTAGAATGCTCAGCTGGCTGGCTTCAAAACAAAAAGCACAGAAGATGGAAATTGGGAGCCCACAAAGATCTCACCTGAGAACACCATAGTTTCAGTTTGTATTAACAAGTTAGATTTTGTAACCAATAACACAATTTTTTAAATGTGAGCATGATACCAAATTGGGAGAAACTATCATATGGCATATTATGATAAACTACATGGAGACATCAATAAACGTCCAGAATGAGCAAATGAATTTCCATCACCCAAACATGAGGAATTACATTTTAACAATGAAAGCAAGGAGACCACATATAACTTGGCACGTGGAATTAAAATGGGAACATTTCTACTTGTGAGGAAAAATAAATAAAATAGTGATAATAAGATATGGATTGGAATGGTTTAGAGGTTTATGAGTCAAATGCAGGAAAATGGGACTAACGTTGATGGGCATCTTGGCTAGCATGAATGAGTTGTGTTGGAAGGGCATGTTTTTGTGCTGTATGACTCTCTACCAGATCAAGTAGGAAAGGCCTAGCGTTGTGAAAACACAGGGAATGCTTGGGGCAAATACTGTACCTACAGTTATCCACTCTCTGAGGATTGATAAATATGTGAAAGACGGAAAAGAGAGTTATGCTGATATGGATCAGGAGGCTCAAGTAATGCATGATTGTCAGCATGGACAAGTTGGAGTGAACGGCCTGTCTGTCTGCTGCATATTCCATGTAATTCAATCCCAGGTAGACACAGATCAGAATTTGGCTTATTTGAAGGAACAGATGAAAGAGACTAGAAGGTTTGCAATTCCATAATTAAATAAGAGGCGCAGTATTCAATGCTGCTAAACCGAATGGAAACTCTGAGATCCAACAGCCTAACTACAGTCAATTTACAAATACTTGACCTCTGTACACAAAATTGTAGAGAACCTTTCCTTTTTGGGGGAATAAGACAATAAGAAACAGATGTTGCCTGATTAAAGACATGCAGATAGTGAGTGGACTAGTGCTTATATCAGTTTACATATTGTTTTTTAGTGAGCAGCTTTCTCGCTCTCAGTTACACTGACAATCCATATATTAAGTCATAACATGCCCCTCCCTAGGGAGCTGTTATAGACCTGCATCTTACATTCAATCAACTACACTAATAGTGACAAGCCAGTCAGCAGATGGGCTATCTGCTGGTGAAGGCTATGTAAACGTTGGACCGATAAGAAACAGAAGCAGAAGTGCGCCATTCAGCCCTTTGTGCCTCGTCTGCCATTCATTAAAATTAAGGCCAACCTCTTTGCCACTTTCCTGCACTAACCCCATATCTCTTCATTCTCTTAATATCTAAACATCTATTTCTCTTTGTTTGAACATACTCAATGACAAAGCATCCACAGCCCCCACTGGGTAGAGAATTCCGAAGATTTATTGCCCTCTCTTGTGAAGAAATTTCCTCTCATCCCTGACTTGAATGGCTTTGGTTGTAAAGTGCTTTAAAACATCCTGAACTCACTTTGGAAATACAAGTTCCGTCATTATATTCTTCCCCCAATAATGGCTTGAGTGGCTTTTTACGTGGAATGTTCTAAAATTTGCTCTTCACGGGGAGGGACAGATGGAATCATCGCTACTTTAAAAAATCCTTTTCGGGGAAGCTTTCTTCTTCCACTGCCTCCCTCTTCTAAAATGTTCCTTCTATTTGATCAGTTTAAGCAATTTGGGAAGAGCTTCTGTCTGTTCCTTGGGTGGACATGTAACATGCAACGGCACTGTGCTGAAGAGGAAAGAGGGAGTTCCTTCAATATACAGCTTCAAATAAAAAATCATCAGGTTATTTATCTCTCTCCACAGATGTTGGCTGCCCCACTGATTATCTAGAGCAGTGGTTCCCAACCTTTTTTTGGCCATGCCCCACCTAATCACCTCTAAAATCCTGATGCCCCCCCCCCCATATTTTAGCACGAGCAGACAAAGAAATAATTCTCAGAAAATGGAATTTACTCAAAATAACATCTGAAACATAAACTACATATGTTTACCTGATGCCCCCCTTAAAAATCAAATTGCCCCCCTGTGGGGCGTACGCCCCACGTTGGGAACCACTGATCTAGAGTCATACAGCAGGAAAAAAAGGTTCTTGGGTTCACTGACTTCACGCCAAACATCATCACCCATTTTCATTAATCCCACATTCAGCCCATTTTTATTCTCGATCCAGATTTTGCCCATCACCTCCACATGAGGGACAATTTACAGTGGCCAATATACAGAACATGCCATATAGAGAACAATGGTCAATTGCACTACTATCCTGCACTCCTTTGGGATGTGGAAGGATACCGGAGCACCCAGAGGAAACCCGCCTGTCTTCGGGAGAATACGCAAACTCCACACAGACAGCACCGGAGGGCGGGATTGTACCTGGTACTCTGGCACTGTGACAGAGTGGCTCTTCTGGCTGCACCACTGTGCCACTCAATTCACCAATGTGCCTTCTGTTTTATTTCATTGGGATTTGCAGGATCTTGTTGAGGTTAAATGACTGCCACATTTCCTACATTACATCAACATCTGCAAAACGTTTTTAAAGTGACTCCTTTAACGTTATATGGTTATCTACGACACATGGGCTTAACAGTGCATTCAACATCCCAAAGTCAGTAGAGAAATACAAGATTCCTCTTTACATTCTTATTCCAATAAAAGCTAGAGTGGTTCTCTGCCTGTGTAGGAAGGAACTGCAGATACTGGTTTACACCAAAGATAGACACAAAATACTGGATTAGCTCAGCAGGACAAGCAGCATCTCTTGGAATGGGTGACGTTTCAGGTCGAGACCGTCCTTCTCTCCAGAGATGCTGCCTGTCCCGCTAAGTGGTTCTCTACCTGACATGTTTTGCACATTGAGCACAGAAACAGGGCCTTTGGCCTAACTCGTCCATACCAACCAAGATCCCCATCAAAGCCTGTCCCATATGCCTGGCTTTGCCACTGAACCTTTCTTATTCAAGTACATGTCCAAGTGTCTTTTAAATGTTTCACTATCTGTCTCAACTACCACCTCTGACAACTCGTTCCACATACCCTCCACCCTCTGAATGAAAAGTTCTCCCCTCAGATTTGTATTAATCCTCCCTCTCACCATAAACTTATGTCCCTCTGGTTCTTGATGTCCCAATTCTGGGTAAAAGACCATTCACCCTAAGTATTTCTCTCATTATTTTATATCTCATCTTGTATGTATGTATGTTCCCGAAATACAGCCAAAACAGTACACGAAAGTGCAACAATTTTAGGGGGGCCTTACTCACCATTCGCCTGCGGTGTGCAGTATCAAGTTTTGTTATATTTTAAAAAGTAAATCACTTTAAAGACTTGAATTAACTTTATACTCTGAACGGGACGAGTTTCAAAGCGGCAGTCGTGCCTGCGCCGTTCAGGGAGGTTTGTCGGGCCCAGCGCCATTTTCAGATCGCCATTTTGATTAACTTGACTGGCATCACAACGGGGAACCAACTACTATCTCATAAAACCATCCCTCAGCACCTTGCAGTACAACGAATAAAGTTCTATCCTGCCAGCCTCTTACTATAGCTTAGGCCCTTGAGTCCAGCCAACATCATCGTGAATCTGGCGCCGACCTGTAGGGGGTATGGCTGCCTAGCCTGCAGCTGTCTGTTTTTCATTTCTTTTTTCTTATTTTTAGTTAGTTTAGTGTTTTGTTTTTAAGGAGTTCTAGCTTTTTTATGTGTGGGGAGGGGGGGGGAGAAGGGGGAAACTAATTTTCAGGGTCCCTACCTGGTCGGAGATGCAGCTTTTCTCCGGGCTGCACTTTCGACCCGTCCTCGCGGCCTACCAGCGGGCCTGGAGCGGCATTTCCTGAGGGGACCGCCCGGAGCCTCGGCATCGGCATCGGCTGCGGAGCTGCGGGTCCGAGGAGCGAGGGGACCGCCCGGAGCCTCGGCATCGGCGGCGGCGGCACCGGCATCGGCGGCGGCGGCACCGGCATCGGCGGCGGCGGAGCTGCGGGTCTGAGGACGGCGGTGCAGCGCTGGAGCGCCATTGCGGGGCGGGCGGTGCCTTGCCTGGGTCACTGAGCTGGAACTCCGGTGAGCTGGGTCCGTTGCGGAGCTGCGGCTCTGAGGAGCGGCTGCGGGCGGCGGCGCTGAACTTTCCATCGGGAGCCTGGGATCTCTCGACGAGATCGCCAGTTGAGCTCCATTCGGAGCGGCCTTGTCGGCTCCGGAAGCTACGGTCTCGAGTAGGGAGGCGGCCGTTCCAGGGTTCCCATGCCGCTGAGAGGACTCTCCCGACGCCGGAACATCATCACCCGGCAAGGACGGCCTGGAACATCGGGCCTCCGTAGAGGCAACTGTGGAGGCCTCAATAGGCCCGACTATGGGTGGACATTGGGGATGGGACTGGACTTTGTGCCTTGGTTCCCATTATGGGGGGATGTTTTTATGTTAAAGCTATTTATTATTGTTATGTTTGTATTCTTTTTTATGTGCTGCATTGGCAAAAAGAATTTCACTACATCTAGGTGTATGTGACAATAAATCAACCTTTGAACCTTTGAATTATCTCTGCACTCTTTCCAGCTTAATGACTTCCTTCTTATTGCAGGGTGACATGCCATTGGAGCTACTGAAATGGGTAGCTGGGGAAGCACATAACCTTTGCTCAGCAATAGGCCGACCATCGAGCACCCATTCACAAGAATTCTATGTTATCCCACTTCCTCATCCACTCCCTACACACAACAGGCAATTTACAGAGGCCAAGGAATCTACAAACCCGCACATTTTTGGGATATGGGAGGAAACCAGAGCAACTGGTGGAAACCCGCGTGGTCACAGGGAGCACATGCAAACTACATACAGACAGCACCCAAGGTCAGGATTGAACTTGGGTCTGTGTCACTGTGAGGCAGCAATTCTACCAGCTGTGCCCTTGTGCTGTTTCTACTCAGAGGCATGGCACTGCCATCAAAACTGTGATGTTGAGAGATGGAGCACTGTGTGGTGTACAGTACATGGGCAATTGCTGAATAATAGAAGCTCAGCTTCTTCTTTACAATGTGCCAGAAGGAAGCTTGGCTTGAAACATAACAACGGTAATACACGCTTCCATCTGCTGACCTAAGATCACAGCAGATAGATAACATACGACATTCACGATTTCAGTTGTTTTCACGACTAAGAACCCGCTCGACAAGAAGTGATTGATTTTAGCAGGAGATGCTCAGCTTTCTTTTTACACTTCCTACAGGCAGGGTGCACACTTGTGCCATCCAATTCCCCATTCACAAGCTTCATTTGTTTTTGATGCAAAGTATTTGGTCACCAGTCCTCGGTCCCTCCAAGTGGCTTTGTGTCAAATTTTGTTTGACTGCTCCTGTAAAATGCCTTGGGATACTTTCCTATATTAAATGCGCTATCTAAATGCAAATTGAAGCTGAGTTGTCAAATAGAAGGGACAGAGAGAAATCCCCAGCACTAACAGAACAGATCAAAGAGAAAATTCAGAGAGGCAGATACCCTCAGGCATATTTGTGCATTTCTTGGGCAACGCCAGTGTCCCTTGTTTGGATAACAGGCAATAATGCAAGGTATGAAGGAAAATGAAACACATAAAAATAGAAAGGTTTCTGCAATTGGGTTGGGAGCACAATTATAAATGGCACTGCTTTTAATGCTTCGTATGGGAATAAATTCAATTAGCGTTTGTAATCTCTGCAGCGAGCATGTGTATAAGCACGCGTGTGCACATGGGTTTGCATGCATGCATGCATGCTGTGCCTGTGTCCATGCACGCAGTAGGTGCATGTGAAAATGCACGCTTGAATACCACATATGCAAGGTTAAAATAAATCAGGCACAAGTGCAACAGCTGTTATGGCTGGAAGCACAATTGACACAAAGTTTCGGCAGATCAGGGTGTCCATTTGGAATAAGGTACTTCAGGATGCCCAGCAGCCTGTGTACCACAGCAGAAGAGAGCATTGCTTTGAGACTTGAAGCGAATATAAGCCTTGAATACAAGGAGGGAAAGTACTGTCCGCCCACACTAGTTTAAATAAGCACTAGAGACTTTCAGCATCTACCACTTCCTCTCACACCACGGCCTGGCCTTTCCCTGACATCAACACATTCTCTCTCTCTGAGAAATTCCAAACAGCATTTCCTCAAAAAGATCAAACCGTGGGATAAATTTCTCTGGGAATCCTCATCCTCCTCACAGCCCATGACTGCAGGTACTAAGAATAAACTAAATTCCAGGAAGTCTTTGGACTTATAATGCTGCTCTGGGAAAACTTTTGGTAACCCTTAACACGAGTGATCTACAGGGTCAAAGACAAAAAAGTCATCATGCTCGACACATCAGCTCCCTGTATGCATTAAATGCCAATGCACTGGGTGTCAACACCACTCACACTTCTTCTCTATGAGATTGTGTGGGAGTGGCAATCAACCCTTTTTATCCAGCACTCACTATCCAATTAAATGTATATGTGAGGACCACATTGTTGTGTTCAAGAAGGAACTGCAGATGCTGGAAAATCGAAGGTACACAAAAATGCTGGAGGAACTCAGCGGGTGCAGCAGAATCTATGGAGCGAAGGAAATAGGTAACGTTTCGGGCCGAAACGTTACCTATTTCCTTCGCTCCATAGATGCTGCTGCACCCACTGAGTTTCTCCAGCATTTTTGTGTACCTGTGAGGACCACATTGTTACTTTGCGTGGACCTTCACTAGAATATGAAGGGGGTGAGGGAGGATCCTCCAGGCAACCTCAATCTGGATGATACCTGTAGGTCATCAATATTTCTTGTCAGCAAATGTACAGGAATGGCTGTGTGGCCTTAAACGAATTATATCGGTGTTATTGTGAGGGATTAATCAGAGGCCATTTAGTCATGGTGTTTAAGAGGCTTTTAGATCACCACATGGATATGTAGGGAATGGTGGGATGGGGATCATATGCAGGCAGATGAGATTAGTTTAATTTGACATCATGTTGGGCAGACCTTGTTCAAGAGCCTGTTCTTGTGCTGTACTGTTTAATGTTCTACGTTACAGTGAGTAGTGTGACCATTACAGTATGGGTTAGGGTATACCAGAGAGGGGAAAAGTGAAGGTTAGAGTACACTAGAGTGTATTATAGTGAAAGGTTTTGGGTGCTCAGAAACACTTATCATGGTGAGTTGGTATATCAGACGGTAAAGAAAGGAATGAGCGTTCAAATAAACTATTCCCCTCGTTCTAGACCTCCTCAGAAGGGGAAACAACTCTGAGCATCTCCCTTGTCAAGTCCCATCAGAATAACAAGAGCGCTAGGTGGCACCTGTTGAAGACTTTTGGAAATGTAAATACGTTTTATCAAGCAGTTTCTCTTCATCTATGCTGCTAACTACATCCTCAAGGAATTTCAATAAATTTGTCAGGAACAATTTCTCTTTCACAAAACAGTGTTTATTTTAATTATGATTTTCTGAAAGACTTGCCACTTTGTTCTTAATAATAGATTGAGACCGACAGGATGATACACTGATGGTTGTGTTTAGAATGTTATAATGAGAGGTCTTGGTCTATCGCTGGATCTCGAATAATGACGAGGTGGAAATTGCGAGCTTAGTAACATGGTGTCAAGACAACAACCTCACCCTCAATGTCAGCAAGACAAAGGAGCTAGTTCTTGAGACACAAGAAAATGCAGAAGCTGCAATTTTGAATAAGATACAAAACGCCGAAGAAACTCAGTGAGTGAGGTAGCACCTCTAGAGGGAGAGGACAGACGATGTTTCGGGTTGATTGTAGTAGGGGGGGAGAAAGCTGGAAATGAGAAGTGAGGTTGGGACAATGCTGGCATGTGATAGGTGGGTACAGGTGAGGGGGGGATTTGATTGTCGATGGGTGGAGTGCGTGACAAAGGCTCAAAGTGAAAAGGAGATAAAAGGGTGTCAGGTAAGGAAGAAAGAGGAGTGAAATCTTAAGACAGGGGGACGGATATGGGTGGAAGGCAAGAGGCAGAGGGAAAAGACGAGGGATAAAAGGTAAACGAGGGGCTCAGGATGGGAGATGAGTGTACAAAGGAGGGGACAGAAAGAGGTTGGGGGGGGGGGAAATAGGAGAAATGGGTGTGGCGTAAGAGGAAAGAGAGAGTGGGTAGGGAGCTATTACTTGAAAATGGAGAATTCAATGTTGTGTTGGGTTGTAAGCTACCCTAGTAAATATGAAGTGCTGTTGCTCCAGTTTGTATATAGCCTCACTCTGGCAACGGAGGAGGCCAGCAATGGGAAAGGGCGTTAAAATTGTTATCATCCAGTAACTTTAGCAGATCTTGGTGGACAGAGCGAAGCGATCGGTGAAATGGTTGCCTAGTCTACGCTTGGTCTCTCCGATGTAAAGCAGACCACTGATCAGGAGCACTGAATACAATAGACATGTTATGCAATAGACAGAAAGAGTCACATGTGAATCTCTGTTTACACCTGGAAGGGCTGCTGGATTCACTGGAAGGAAGTGAGAGAGGAGGTAGAGGAGGTAGAGACAAGTGTTATATATCCTGCGGTCGCTGCTCTGGTGAATGATTTGTTGGAGTGGGGTGAAAAGTAAGAACCAGGAAAACTCTATCCTTGTTCTAGTGTGGGGAGAAGGAGCAAGCGCAGAACTGCACAACACAGAGGAGACATGGTGAAGGCTGTTTACTGAAAAGAGAGGGCATCTCGGTGGTCCTGGACTGGAAAGCTTCAACTTGGGAACAGATGCACCGGAGATGGCAAAATTGTGAGTAAGGAATGCCATCTTTGTAAGAGGCAGGGACGAGTTATAGCCAAGATAGCTGTGGGAGTGAGTGGTGTGTTGCTGTGAGATATTTAAGCCTATTGGAGTGTTACAATGAGGGATGTGGTGTATTTCAGAATGATGCTGTGAAGTCTGTATATATGTCAGAGTTTTGCTTTGATGAATTTGGATATGCACTGTTAGAGTGAGGAGTCTGTGGTAGATTAGATTCACAGAGCAACCAATCATGCTTTTTGTTATTTCAGTCTACCTTATGTTGTATGAATAAAGTCCTTGTGAACTTGTTGCAATAAAATAAGACCTTGCCTAGATGTGTTTCTAAATCATAACCGAATGGCCTTTCACTAAACTCCAAGAGACAGTGACCAGGCGCTTTGTTTCATCATACTGCTTCCTGTGCAGCTTTCAAAATAACATCTGCAGAAGTGATTTCAGCCTGAGAATCCTTGAACTGAAAACGTGGGAGTGAAAAGTGAAATCAGTAATGGGTGCTGAAATATCCAGTGGAGTCTCTCCACTACAGTTGCTGCTCACCACAGCCCACCGTTCACGTTTCATTGCAAAGGGTTATATTTCTTGTTAACATGTTGTAATGCTTACCGAGGAGACGTTCTTCACGAGGCTGCACAGCAAGTGTCCAGGCTACAGAGTAAGGGAATCAAGATCCAGAGGACATAGGTTTAAGGTGAGAGGGGAAAGATTTATTAGGAACCCTGAGGGACAACATTTTCTCACAAAGGTGGGTACAGAATCATAGAAACATAGAAAATAGGTGCAAGAGTAGGCCATTCGGCCCTTCGAGCCTGCACCGCCATTCAATATGATCATGGCTGATCATCCAAATCAATATTCCATACCTGCCTTCTCTCCATACCCCCGATCCCTTTAGCCACAAGGGCCACATCTAACTCCCTCTTAAATCTAGCCAATGAACTGGCCTCAACTACCTTCTGTGGCAGAGAATTCCACAGATTCACCACTCTCTGTGTAAAAAAGATTTTCTCATCTCGGTCCTAAAAGACTTCCCTCTTATCCTTAAACTGTGACCCATTGTTCTGGACTTCCCCAACATCGGGAATAATCTTCCTGCATCTAGCCTGTCCAACCCCTTAAGAATTTTGTAAGCTTCTATAAGATCCCCCCTCAATCTTCTAAATTCTAGCGTGTACAAGCCGTGTATCTGGAGCAAGTTGCCAGAGGAGGGAGTTGAGGTTATTTAAAAGACATTTCGGCAGGTACCTGGATTGGAAAGTTGAGAGGGATATGGGCCAAATGTGAGCACGTGGGACTAGCGTAGATGAGGCATCTTGGTCAGCATGGGTCAGTTGGGCCAAAGGGCCTGTTTCCATGCTGTATGATTCTAACACTATGTCGGGAATTGTAAGTGAAGCAACTGCAAATTGTGTACGAGTACTGACTAGGAGCAATGGTTAGCTAACGGTGAGGAGCAAAACACTTGGCTGTATCCTTTCCCTTCTCTGGTTTAGACCACTGCAAGGGATAGAAGAAGAATCACTAGAAATTTCCAAAATAAAACTGGATAATTAAAAATGAATTATCCCAAGCTAAGAACGCAAGCTGAAGTGATTAACTAGTTCTTCAAAAAGCCGGGGGCCAAAGATTTTGAATGATTCTCATGGAAACAGGACCATCAGCCCAACAAGTCTGTGCTGACCATCAACCACCCATTTACACTAATCCGACTGTAATCTCCATATTCCCATCAATTCCGCACAGTTTCTACCACTCACTTTCACCCTGGGGGCAATATTTCTTAATGATAGCAGAGCAAAGTCAGCACCAGGGGGAATTGGTTATCTTTCACCACCACAATGTGCAGAGCACATATCTACCAGGCTGCTCCCAGTGGCCTTGGGCCCAGGTGAGAAAATCATTACCTTCATTCTTCAACGCCATTTTATGATGGTAGAATTCTATGCTTTCTGCCATCCCACTGTGATAGGGAACCCTCCCAACTACTGATCCTTTAAAATAATTGCATATTCATTCTGAGAGTTTTATAAATTGCAAAAATTTTAATTTAAAGATCAATGCTGTGAGTGAACACAAATTGGTGGGAAAATTACTGACCCACGCTAAAGGAAGGTGCCTCATTTCCCCATCCCCCTTGTCCCTAAACCCCAAGGGGAGAAAGACTCGGCTGAATGCCAGAGACCAGTAGTTGAACTTCCTTGTGGAAATTATGGTAAGTTTTCCCTGTGAATGACAAATGGGTCACATCTTAAGGGCACAACGAAAAGTGGGAAACATTTGAGAGACAAACATTTTGTTCCCAGGCTTTTTTTTATTTACACTTTTCTATTTAAAATACCAAAACAAGTTGTCAGTTCCCTGGTCCCACAGTGTCTGCCTTCCCTCAGGAGCCCTTGGGTTACAGTATGTGAAAGTACTCCATGCCAAGACACTGTGGAAGCAAACTGGAGCCTTCCATTTGCTCACTTAGTGACATATTCCTGACAGACTGTGTGGTCAGTGAACGGATCTTCGGAGGCCTGAATCCTAGCCAATGCTTGCACTTCAGCTTCCTGACCTGGCAGTCATTCAGAGAGACCCTGCTAAGTGCTATTTCCTAAATACACCAGCATTTCATAACAGTCTCACCACATTACTTTCCTCTACAACCCTGTTCACTGAGTCGGCATCCTTTTTGGTTAACCTACACTGGCTGCATTTGGAAACTATGAGGGATCAGATCAACATATTCCTCACCTCCTCCCTTTTATTCCAACGTGTTTACAAATTCTCACAGTATTGCACAAACAAATGATAAAAGTGGATTTTCTTTCTCCAGATTTTGTTAACAACTGCATTACATTAAGATATCAATATATTGCACAACTTGTCATCAAGCCATTCATGTTGCAAGTGACAATTACATTCATTGTCAAAACAACCCCAAAATAACTTGGATTTACGTAGCATTGTCAGCAGTGTGCAGCATCCCAAATGCTTCCCAGGAACAAGTTCAAACAAACAAAAAAGACACAGATATAGTGTCCTAAAGGAAGGTGCAGAGAGATTTATGATCTTTCCGCCTCAAGCCCGAGACTCCAAAGATGAAGCTGTGAAAGTCAAGCACGAGAGTGGCCGGAAATGGACAATCACAGGTATTCCATGAAGAGGTGTTTAAGAAGGAACTGCAGATGCTGGAAAATCGAAGGTACACAAAAAAGCTGGAGAAACTCAGCGGGTGCAGCAGCATCTATGGAGCGAAGGAAAAAGGCAACGTTTCGGGCCGAAACGTTGCCTTTTTCCTTCGCTCCATAGATGCTGCTGCACCCGCTGAGTTTCTCCAGCTTTTTTGTGTACCTTCCATGAAGAGGACTGGCCAAGATAGAGAGGGACACCCATGGAGTGGCTTGAAAGCAAGGATAAATATTTTGAAATTGTTTTTTGGAAGAAGTTTGCTAAATTAACAACATTCATGAGATCACATTGTTATTCTTTTTGTGTGGTTTAATAAACATAAAGGCAATTTTGGGACTAGGTATGAGAAATAATTCTGTATTATAGTCAGCCAAATGTGAGCAGTCACAGTTGGATTTCTTTGTAATTCTCTTATGTAACATAGGCATACCTGACAAGCACTGATTGCCTTTGAAAAGGTAGCATAGAAGCTCGCTTTCCATGTGATGAAGGAGCTCCCACAGAGCTGTCGGGAGGGATTTAGTCTGGAGATGATAAAGGATCAGCATTGGTTTTCCAGATCAGAATGAATGGTATGCAACCTGGAGGGGAATCTGCGTGTTGCAGCGTTTCCATGTGCTTGCTGTCCTTGGCCGTGGGTTTGTGAGGTACTGTCAGAGTAGCTCAGGTGAATGACTGGAGTGGATTTTGTAGATGGCATTCACTGTTGTCAATGTGTGCTGGTCGAAGAAGAGATGAATATTTAGCATGGTGGAAGGATACAATTAAGTGGCTGCTTGCACTGAGAGGTGCTGCTGTTGTTGAGTTGTTGAAGCAGCACATCCGGAGAATATTTTACCAGAGTATTGACTTGCTTTCAGAAGGATACCCAACCTTTGACCTGTTCTTGCAGCGATATTATTTACATGACGGGTCTAGTTTAGATAACTCCCAGAGTGTTGATAGTGGGGGATTCAATAAATATAATGCCATTGAATGTCAAAGATAGTGATTAGACTTTCCTGTTGGTCATTGCGTGACATTTGTGTGATACGAGTATCATTTGCCACTGATCAGCCCAGTGTTTGGGTTTTGCTGTATGCTGATACGGGGTTGCTTACTTTGTGCAGAACATAGAAAGGTACAGCACAGAAACCGGCCCTTCAGCCCACAATGTCTATGCTGAACATAATACCAAGGTAACCTAAGCTCATCAACTTGCACATGATCTATACCCCTCCATTCCCAACATATGCATGTGCCTATCTAAGAGCCTCAAACACCACTATCGTATCTGCCTCCATCACTACCTCTGGCTGTGCGTTCCAGGCACCACCACTCTATGTGTACAAAAACCTGCTCTGCATGTCCTTTTTAAACATTACCCCTCTCACCTTAAAGCTATGCCCTCCAGTTTTCTAGTCTTTGATATTTCCACTCTGGGGGAAAAGGTTCAGACTGCCTATCAATGCCACTCATAATTGTATATACTTCTATTGGGCTCCCCTCAACCCCTTAGACATTCCAGAGAAAAGAAACCAAGATTGCCCAACCTCTCCTTCTAGCTAATACCCGCTTATCCAGGCAGCATTCTGGTAACCTCTTATGTGACCTCTCCAAAGCCTCCACATCCTTCCTGCAGTGGGGTGGCCAGTTCAGTACAAAATACTCCAAAGTGTTTAGAAGAATGAGGGGGGACCTCATTGAAACATACAGAATAGTGAAAGGCTTGGATATTGTGGATGTGGAGAGGATGTTTCCACTAGTGGGAGAGTCTAGGACTAGAGGACATAACCTCAGAATTAAAGGGCGTTCTTTTAGGAAGGTGATGAGGAGAATGTCTTTAGTCAGAGGGTGATGAATCTGTGGAATTCTTTGCCACAAAAGGCTGTAGAGGTCAAGTCAGTGGATATTTTTAAGGCAGAGATAGATAGATTTTTGATTAGTACAGGTGTCAGAGGTTATGGGGAGAAGGCAGGAGAATGTGGTTTCGAGGTTGAGATAGATCAGCCATGATTGAATGGCGGAGTAGACTTGGTGGGCCGAATGGCCTAATTCTACTCCTATCACTTATGACCTTATGACATCCGCACTTTGTGATGGAAGGAAGGTCATTGGTGAAGCAGCTGTACCTAGGTCACTGCCCTGAAGAAATCCTACACTGATATCTGCGGTTGGGATGATTGACTGTCAACAACCATAAGCATCTTCCTTCATGCAAGTTATAACTCTAACTATTGGGAGTGCTTTCTTCTCGACATCCAAGTTTTATCAAAAGCTATCTGAAATCTCCAACAGGCAGTGTAAAGCCACAATGGACACGAGGTCCGGCTGCTGTGTAATCGTTGATCCCTGCAGGGTCTGATGCTGCGTTCAGCATCTGGGTGAACACGCTGAATAATTTACATGGTCAAAATGCTTTAACATCTAGTAAAATGCCAGATCGAAAAAAGGTTATGCGGCTCATCTGCTGAATATATCACAGGTTTTTACATATGTTACAAGTAAAAACTTTAAACTACAAAAACAGACAGAGCCCTGTGTCTGTGGACTATTAGAAAGTAATTTGTTTAAGTAACTTAATTAGCATCCGTCCTGTTTAATAAATGACCTGGCTTCCCCATCCCTAAACACAAATGGTGCTCCCAAAAAGGTCAGTTGATTACATAATTAATTAAAGGTGGCGGAACAGTGTGCTGGGGCACTGATGCCTCGTGCCATTTAGCCAGGAAATGTGCCTTAGTGCACTTAAAGTCTTGCATGCTTTTAGGTTGTCAAATCTCCAGAATTGTTCCAAGAATTAATGATTAAACTTCGAGACAGCAACACCTCAAGGGAAAAAAAACCCAATGTAGCATTAAAAAAAAAAGCCCAATAAAATTATTTTTTTTAGCCTTCTTCTGTAAAAGCATGTTTAACTGACAGTCAAAATATTTGTAATCGAGTTTACAAAGAGGCTATTTGTTTTCCAATTCGATATGGTTAGGTAGGGGGTATGGAGAGAAGGAATGGGTGACGTTTCGGGTCCTGGTTGATTGATGCATACGGTGGCCACTGGTCGGAGTATGGAGTTTGAATCCAGCCTTTATATACTTATTGCGTAGAAAACTGGGAGACACATTGATAAGTGGCAGTCATGTGATGGTAACTAAACTATATTCAGCCAGAGTTGGCAATCCTACCAGGATCATATTCTCTCTTACTTTGCCAAAATAACCTGCACTGTTAAAACAGAAAATGCTGAAAACATTCAACAGGTTAGGCAGCTTTCATGGAAAGAGAAGATATTGGTCTGAAGAAGGGTCTCAAATCGAAATGTCACCCATTCCTTCTCTCCAGAGATGCTGACTGTCCTGCTGAGTTACTCCAGCATTTTGCGTCTATCTTCGATTTAAACTAGCATCTGCAGTTTTTTTTCCTACACGTATTGGTATTGGTTTATTATTGTCACATGTCCTAAGATGCAGTGAAAAACAATGCTTTATGTTGCTATCCAAGAAGATCAGACCATTCATCAGAGCGATACAATCAAACCATACATAAGTACAATACAGATGGTCAAGCAAATGAACCATCCTATCTCCTACCAGAGAGCGGCCCTGAGCTACCATCTATCTAATTGGAGACCCTCAGACAATCTTTAATTGGACTTTTCTTGACTTTATCTTGCACTAAATGTTATTCTCTTTATCCTGTAGCTGTACATTGTGGGCGGCTTGATTGTAATCATGTATAGTCTTTCCGCTGACTGGATTGCACACCGTTAAAAAGATTTTAACTGTAGCTCGTTATACGTGACAATTCAACTAAACCAATCTAAAGTAAGACTACAACAGGTAGAGTGAAAAAAGGAAAAAGTGTGCAGAATATAGTGTTACTACTACATTGAAAGTGCAGATAATTATAAGTGCAAAGGATGCAATAAAGTAGATTGTGAGATCGGAAACATATCCTTAGCATAGTTTCCAGTATATCAGCGAGAGTGAGAGCAGGCTCGGCGATCATTTCGCTGAGCACCTACGCTCAGTCCATCTAAACCTACCTGATCTCCCAGTTGCTCAACACTTTAACTCTCCCTCCCATTCCCACACTAAGCCCTCTGTCCTCGGCCTCCTCCACTGTCAAGAGTGTGGCCCACCACAAATTGGAGGAACAGCTCCTCAGATTTCGCTTGGGTAGCTTACACCCCAGCGAAATGAACATTGACTTCTCTAACTTCAAGTAGCCCTTGCTTTCCCTCTCTCTCCATCCCCTCCCCAGTTGTCCGACCAGTCTTACTGTCTCCGACTACATTTTATCTCTGTACCGCCCACTCCTCTGACATCAGTCTGAAGAAGGGTCTCTACCCAAATCGTCACCCATTCCTTCTCTCCAGAGATGCTGCCTGTCCCGCTGATTTACTCCAGCATTTTGTGTCTATCTTAGCATATGTGAGGGCCATTCGAGAGTCTAAGAACAGCGGGGAAGAAGCTGTTCTTGAATCTAGCAATATGTGCTTTGAAGCTTGTGTATCTTCTTCCTGATGAGACAATAGGAAATTACTGCGCTGTGACTGTTTTTTGGTTACATTCACTGCTTTCTTGAGGCAGCGTGAAGTGGATTGGAGTCAGTGGGGAAGTGGTAGGGGAGAAGCTAGTTTGTATGATTGTCTGGTCTGCACCCACAATTGTCTGCAATTTTTTGCAGTCCTGGGTAGAGCTGTTGACATACCAACCTATGATGCCTCCCGATGGGATGCTTTCTATAGTGCATCAGTAGAAAGTGTTAAGAGTTGTTGGAGACAAGCCGAATTTCCTGAGTCTTGTGAGGAAGTAGAGGCATTGGCGAATTTTCTTTGCCGTAACATCAATGTGATTGGAGCAGATCAAATTGTTGGTGATATTTACTACTTTCTTAGCCCCTTAGTATACTCACTATACATTTATGACTATGTGGCCAAATAGTAGGACGGGATAGAGTACAGGAAGGAGATAGAGATTTTAGTAGCATGATGTCAAGACAACAAGCTCTCCCTCAATGCCAGCAAAACAAAGGAACTGGTTAATGACTTCAGAAAGCGGAGTGGAGCACACAATCCCCGGTCCACGTCATTTGTGCTTTAGTGAAGATGTCAAGAGCTTCATGTTTCCAGGTGTAAATATCACCAATATTTCGTCCTACTCCAACCACATTGAATCTAAGGCCATGAAAGCACACCGACACCTCTACTTCTTCAGAAGGCTAAGAATATTTGGCACGTCTCCAATGATTCTTACCAGTTTCTATAGACACATCTCACGGACTGGTTTAGCAACTGCTCTGCTCAAGAAATTGAAGAAAGTTCCAAACGGTGCCCAGTTCATCACACAAACCAGCCTCCCCCCACCACCTCCCCCACCCCCGCCCCCACCCACCACACCACCAACTTCATGCTGCCTCGGAAAAGCAGTCAAGATAATTAAAGTCCATTCACACCCCGGTCATTCTCTCTTCTTCCCTCTCCCGTGAGTCAGAAGATACAAATTGTTGAAAGTGTGTACCACAGGATTCAAGATATTGCAAGTGGGCCCAGACAGCTACATTGTTTGACCAATTATAAATGGAATTCATAAAATAATGAAGAGTTTTCCTCTCATCCATTTTGGTTTGATTTTTGTTTGAACTCTCCAAGGACTCTTTATCTTCCAACAATGGTAGCTGGTGTAGCAGCTTCTTCCTTCACCTGATGGTGGGGAAGTGAATATGTGTCTAGACCCTAAACTCTGGAATTCCTTCATAACATTTCTCCATACACCTTTTTTTTAAGATCTTCCTGAAAACCTTTTCTCTTTGACCAAGTTTTTTTGTCACCCTTCTGAACCATGCTTTCTTTTGTTCGATGTCATTCAACTCACCTTTACCTACAATAAGGGCATTATGCTATTGAATGTTGATGATGACAGCAAACATTCACAAACAGCAATATTATATTAAGCAGATGGCTTGATTTAGCTATTTTAATTGAGGGATTAATACCTGCCAGGACACTGACAATACCTCTCTGTTCTTCATCGAAGCTGTGCCCAGGGATCTTTGACATTGAATGATGAAAAGCACAGAAGAGATATGTGAAGTGAAGGAGAGGTTCATGTTTTGAAGGGTTAATTTAAAAAACAAATCACATTTCTGTTCTACAATTTGAAGGGAAAGTTCAAAAAATTAACTGTTAAGTTAATATCGGTACATTTTACCTTGGATTGTGATAAAAATTAGTTCCATGCATGGGAACTGAAAGCTACTGTGTACCAAGGGGTTAAGGGAAATATCTGTGCACATGAATAATGACATTAATAACGATATACATGATTGAACTGTTTGGGAGTCGCCTCACCAACAAGCACACAGAAAACCTTGTGCACATTCCTCACTCACCAGGCGTCAAGTTTTACCAACTGTTGTTTAACTAGGCTCCTCACTGCAGTAGCAATTCATGTCCAAATAATCATCCATTGTGTAATATAAACAAAGGGCACAGGCTGGCATTACTATGAAGCATGTTGTGCAAGTTCATTACCCTCCAGGCATAGCAGCACACACACTATTGCTCATTTACACACACACAGACACACACACACCCAGCGCTCTTTCCCTGGCATCCTTGTTACAGTAACATATTTCTTCTCACAAGTCGTGCTTGAAGTTCAGGCAAAGTTTAAAGGTGAATGGGTCAAGTTTTATGCCTGGACTGTTTGAAGAAGGATAGAAGTATGTAGGGGTCTCCCGATTAAAGCAATCAGCAAGTTACCAATCTACATTCCTTCGAAGTATATGACCTACCTATCAGGAAATATTGCACCCAACCTGCGTTGTATGCCAAGCTCAATGAAACAACAACTGAAACTGACATTGACTGCGTATGATACGAGTTAAATGAATTGTTATGCCCCTTCTGTTGTACCTCTGAGTACGACAGCACATAATCTGCCCTGTACACACACATTCACCATTTACTGGGATAGGAACATAGTTCAGTTTTGCAGTGATTAACTGAGGTTAACAATAAGAATTAAACGATAAAGAACTAGACACAGGAAGTTAATACTGAAAGACACAAATGATGAAGTGCTAGGTACAGTGCAATAGGATGCAGGTGATACCATATTAGAATTACCATCAGATAGCGCTGATATAGTAAAAGATTAGAGTATTGTATGCAATGAAGTCTGAGAAACATGAGTTAACAGTTAAACAACACTCAACAGATGTTAACCATCAATATTTACTTGGAAAGTGAAATATCAGAGACACTGAGATAGCAGTGAATTGTTATCTTACTTTTCATGTGGATTATTTGAGAAGAGAAGGAATTGTCAGTGTTAGTAGACTGTATATTTAGCTGGTGTTCTGGTGCTTAAACTGAGATGTATGTGCACTGTATAAAGATAGGTATATAATGCCCTTCATTATGTTTGTGACAAAGACCCACCATTTATTTATTTGCCTCTGTACCCCACAATTTGAGATTTGTAATAGAAAAAACCACATAAGGTTAAAGTGCACATTGTCAGATTTTTTAAAAAGTCCATATTTATACATTTTGATTTCACCATGTAGAAATTACAACTGTGTTTATACATAGTCCCCCCCATTTCAGGGCACCATAATGTTTGGGACACATGGCTTCACAGGTGTTTGTAATTGCCCAGGTGTGTTTAATTGCCTCCTTAATGCAGGTATAAGAGAGCTCTCAGCACCCAGTCTTTCCTCCAGTCTTTTCATCACCTTTGGGAAGTTTTATCACTGTTTATCAACATGAGGACCAAAGTTGCGCCAATGAAAGTCAAAGAAGCCTTTATGAGACTGAGAAACAAGAATAAAATTGTTAGAGACTACAGTCAAACCTTAGGCTTACCAAAATCAACTGTTTGGAACATCAATAAGAAGAAAGAGAGCACTGGTGAGCTTACTAATCGCAAAAGGACTGGCAGGCCAGGGAAGACCTCCACAGCTGATGAGCTTTGAAATTGCTAATCTTACATCCGAACTGATGAAAGACCAATTATGGTGAAGGTTTATCAACATGAAAGGTTAACTGATTTTCCATCCACGGATATATTCATTGATTTATTAAAAGATGCAGCGTGGAAACAGGCCCTTCAGTCCAAGCCAACCATCGATCAGCTGCCCAGATTGGTTCTACTTTTGTATCCACTCCCTGCACACTGGGGGCAATTTACAAAGTCCAATTAACCTACAAATCCGCATATATTACCAATTTCTGTTTTTATTTCATGTTTCCAGCATCTGCAGTCTTTGATTAATGATTAAGGGGTTGGACAGGCTAGATGCAGGAAGATTGCTCCCGATGTTGGGGAAGTCCAGGACAAGGGGTCACAGCTTAAGGATAAGGGGGAAATCCTTTAAAACCGAGATGAGAAGAACTTTTTTCACACAGAGAGTGGTGAATCTCTGGAACTCCCTGCCACAGAGGGTAGTCGAGGCCAGTTCATTGGCTATATTTAAGAGGGAGTTAGATGTGGCCCTGGTGGCTAAGGGGATCAGAGGGTATGGAGAGAAGACAGGTACGGGATACTGAGTTGGATGATCAGCCATGATCATATTGAATGGCGGTGCAGGCTCGAAGGGCCGAATGGCCTACTCCTGCACCTAATTTCTATGTTTCTATGTTTCTATTACATTTTTAATTCACTGCATTACTCTTCTGCTATTTTACCTTGTTCACTTCCACTGAATTCCATTTCTCTTCCTGCTTTTGATAAAGTATTTTTCACGACTCATTCCCACAAACACCTCATCTTTCCTTGGGAAAAGTCTCTTGCTCCGACCTGTTTCATGTGGATTCTAACTGAGATTCCACACCTCATATTTTGGAGGCACACATGGTTACATATATCTTGGTGATATTCACTGTTTCTCGAATGAACATTCTGGCCACTTTTGACAATTTCCAGTCCTCCTCGACAATTTATTTCCAGCTTTCCCAGGGCTTTGCCTTCAAGTTCAAAGTATTCCAAATATAACTCATCACCAAGTTGGTTGTTGGACTCCATCAATCAGCTACTATCTTTATTTATGGGTTATATTTAAAAAAAATCCAGAACTTAAAACCTATTTTGAGCAACAAAAAAAACTTCCTGGTGCTTTTGAAGACAAGAGCAGCATTAAATAATGAGTGTGACGTTGCCTTTGATTCTTCTGATAGCTTTAAATTATTGCTGAAAGAGGCATCATCTGAAAGAGGCGTCATGTTTTTAAAATTCCGCTAAGTCCCTGAAGGAAAGCAGAGCATTTATTAGTGGCAATGATACAACGATTATGCGAGGCCTGCCTGGGAATTTCTCTCATTTATTTCGACTTGTCTTGGTTTGGCAAGCTAAGAGGTCACATGAGCGAGCTCCTAGCCTACCCTATAGCAAACATGGAGTGGGGACTGCACTTGCCCAACCAGCCCATGCCTGACTTTGAAATGTACATTGTGTTAATGTATAGTTCCACTGCTGGTGGCCCTAAGCTCTGGCCCTAAGCTCTGGAATTCCCCCTATTAATTGCTATGTGTTTCTCACTCCCTTTGAACAGTTCGTCATGTCTTCTTTGTCTTTATCTTTCTTTATGCTGTTGGATGTCAGGGATTTTAAAAAATCTAGTAATGCACCAGAGAAGAACCTAAAGCTGTTTTATTAAATTCAAGCCATTGTGCGAATACAAATTGCAGTTAATATAGCCAAGAGATGAATTGACATTTTGGCTTAAAAATAATTAAGTTCCAAATGACTGCGCAATGTGAACATTGAGCTTTGACTTTAATGGAAGAAATCATGGTACCTTTACACCAGCATGCTGGCATCCTTGGCAACTTAATAATGAATGTTGTACTGTATGTGGAAAGAATGATTCAATGCAAATTTCAGTCAGCCAATCTAATGACAAAACATACACAAAAAGCAGGAGTAACTTTGACAGGCAGCATCTCTGTAGTGAAGGAATGGGTGGCGTTTCGGGTGGAGACGCTTCTTCAGACTGGTTAGGGATAAGGGAACGGATCACTAACCAGTCTGAAGAAGGGTCTTGACCTGACACATCTAAAGAAGTCCCACTGATTTACTCCAGCTTTTTGTGTCCATCTTCGATTTAAACCAGCATCTGCTGTTCCTTCCTACACAATCTAATGACAAATATGTGCGCTCTCTGCACTTCAATGTCATGAGGAAAACCAACCTTTCTCTATGTATTTATCTGTAACCCGCTCCTTCTCCCCTTTGCAGATAACGCAGCGTAGAATTGGTGTGATGAGCAGTTCAGGAACTGCCCACCACAGGGGCTCTGTCATACCCAGATCAAATCTTTGGTGAATGTTTCAACATCCAAGTAGACTTCAAATAATGAACACCTGAAAGGATATTAGCACTAACTTCCAAGGTTGCCGTTCAGACTCTAGGCTTACACAAGTATTTGACCAGTTCCTATTCCAGTCTCAACCAGGCAGCCTTGATGCTTTCGACGAAAGCGCTTCATCCTTTGGTGCTGATAAACTACTCTACTTGCAGTGGCATTGTAAACATGATGCAAGTTTTGCAGGATCGCTGTTAATGACCATGCCAATGGTTTGTAGACAAAAATGCTGGGCAAACTCAGCGGGTGAGGCAGCATCTATGGAGAGAAGGAATAGGCTGCGTTTCGGGTCAAGACCCTTCTTCAATGGTTTGAATATTTTACAGATTATTTTGAAAGCAATTACAAAGGAGAGAAACTGTAAAATGTTTCATATCAAAAACTCACAGCAGAGTTCCAAACATGTCACTCCATGATAATCACCGGGATGAGTGCTACCTTGCAAGGGTATTAACAGGTGAGGAGAATCATCCAACCTATTCTATGCATCCTGCATTTTCAGAGGTTCTTGTCCGCACAGAGAAGATCCATGAGGCAGGAATACCAGAGTGAAATACGTGATAAGTTGGATCTTGGGTGAGGGTTACAACTGGTGAACTCAGGGTTAAAATCAATCTTTAAAAGAAGCTCATAAACCTATGAATTCCAAGGTCGTGACATTATGAGGCGTGAGATTTCAGAATGAAAAGCATGTGAGAGAGACAGAAGACTACTGTGTTGCGAGTCTAAGGCCAAATGTAACTGTAATAAGTTTAGTGCTGAGAATCACAAGTCTGAAATAAAACTGTGGAACACTTATTATGGAATGAATCTTGAGGGTAATAAATTAGATGAGGATGATACTAATTAGCAATGAATGTACAGAGTTCACAGAGTCATTACTTTCAGCATTGAATTGCAGAAGAGTGCAATGAATTGACTGCGTCTAGCTTTCTGACCCATTTACCCAGTTCTTCCTAGGTCAGTGATTTCTTGCTGGGGTCTAGTTGACTATTCCCTGCCACCCTGTTTAAACAACCATGTGTCATTCTCGAAAGGAAATGCCATTTGGCAGGTTATGTATTTGCACACACGTTTTTCAGTAGGGACAGTCATCAAGACCAGTCAAACCATGGCAACAATGCATCCTACCACAGGCTTCATGGTGATGCTGCATACACATTTCATATAATTGGGACACAAAACACCCAGATGCTGGAATTTTAAGCAAAACACAAAATGCTGGAGAAACTCAGTGAGTCAGGCAGCATCGGGTGTGGGAATGGACAGGCAACGTTTTAGGTTGGGACTCTTCTCTAGTGGATCCTGACTCAAAACATCATCTGTCCATTCACTTTTCAGACGCTGGCTTAAACTATTGTTACCAGCATCTCCACAAAATAATCCTTTTACCCCCCCCCCCATCATTGTTAACTGCATTAAATTTTGTTTTCTCCACAAAGATGCTCATCCATTTGTCATCAGTCTCAACTAATTGCTTGACACTTGCCCCTCCTGTATTACTGAGGAAAATGCAATTTAACCCGATTCCTATGCATCCTCTTTGTACCTACAGCCTTTGACACAGCCAATCACACCATATCTTCATTCACCACCTCTGTTCTAGTCTTGCAAGACTGACATCAATACCCTATCTTATTTAATCTAGTCATCTTTTTCCAATCCTGAACATTATCTTTGGAATCTCATTCTTCCATTTCCTCATCCACATGCCCACACTGCACAGAATGGAATCAGCATCTTTCTCTGCTTCTTCATAGGCTGTTCTTCAGGATCCAGTACGGCTTGCTAACACGCCACTTCTGTTGGTTCCGAGGTGATTAATAAGCTAATGTAGGACCTATACATTTTGCAAAAGCTAGGGCAAGAAGTGCTTGGCTGAGCAGGCAGTTGTTAGTTTGTGAGCATTTACACTGGCAATGCATATTGAACTCTCCCTCTCCACTTTGAATGGTCATGGCCCAGAGAATCCTTGGAGAGCTACATTTATTCAAAGAGATTGTGAACATATCTTTGAATCTTTTCCTTTGTCCACCTGGTAATCATGTCCTGTGACAGGGCTGTTTTGAGAGTATGTTGTTCGAATGTGAATGTTGTGAGCTATCCAATAGCGCGGACTGAATGTATTTGGGGCCTCAATGCTGGGGATATTGGACTGAGAGGACATTGACAAGCGCACTAACAGCCCCAAGCTAATCTCTATCTCTATACCGGCCCATCTATTTACTGCAATGAGTTTTTACCTCCTCATCCAAATAATGATAAGGTTGTTTTCAGACCCTAGTCCAAACACTGCTCCCACACTGTTGATTGCTCAACCATGTCACAGGCTGGAGTCAATTTGTAACCTTTGCGGCCGGTATAATCCCAGGCTGAGTCACTGACCTCATATTTTCCTTCACAAAAAATATTTACTTCCATTTCCATCTGTTATAAAGCCTTCACTATTTCAAGGTTTCATCTCCAAAAGACCTTAAAAATTATATACATTTGGCCATATTTTATTCAGCAAACCCCTTTGGAAGGACAATTCTTTCAGCAACTCGTATTCACGCAACAGCTTCCTGTCCTTTTGCTGTTTTATTTGGGCCTTGCTATATTAACTGCTTGCTGAGACAGAGAACCATTTTTCCTGCTTGATATTGAGGCTGTAGTGAGGTTATTCTCCTAACCCAGAAAATCAACAGAGCTGCTGTTTCTGTGTAAGTACCTTCAATTATTGATGGAGCTGACAATGCCAGATTAACTCTGTGTTGTTGTTTCCTGATTCAGAAAGCTATTTTTATTTAATTTTTCATTACCTCCCATGGTTATACATTTATTTCTTGTAGTAATTTATCTGCAGGCAGATGAGGAACCTGCTATCGATGCCCAACATTCGGTCCACTGTGTGGCACAGAATGTAAAACAGAGAAGCAGGTCACTTGACCTAGCTAGTGCTGGTTTGGCTCCACACAAGCCAGCTCATTGCCCAACGTCATGCTTCATTCAGCACCACAGGGTCAGAATGAATCCTGATCTTGCGCATTTTCTGGTACTCTCACATCTCCGGAATAAGCTCACTAATTTTCACACCGTTTTGCAGCATTTGCATGATGTCAACTCTCCTTCCTTCTTAGATGGAGACAATTCAAGAATCAAAGTTGTCCTGAGCATTTCCTGGTCCAATGTGTTTCAGTCTTACACCTAATTCGATCCAAATCCAGTACTCATTTCTGCACGTAAATACAAGGAAAAATAACCCAGATCACTCAGTTATTTAGCTGTTTATTTCCCATTTACACTTCAGCACAAAAACTGTTAACTACAGCACAATATTGAACTTCTTTAACTGCTTTCTTCAAATCTTCATTAGCATTACCCCCCCCTCCCCTACAGATGTTGCCTGATTACTGAGTTCTTGCAGCAGTTTGCTGCAGATTCCTTTGCTCCAGATTCCATCACGGGTGTCAGAGGTTATGGGGAGAAGGCAGGAGAATGGGAATAGGAGAGATAGATTGGCCATGATTGAATGGTGGAGTAGACTTGATGGGCCAAATGGCCTAATTCTAGTCCTATCATTTAAGATCTTATGATCTGCAGTCTCCTGTGTCTCGAGAAATGATATTAAATGACCAACACTTAATTAAGTTTTAATGCGCTTCGTAAAGGAGGTAAATTGCCCAGAGAGGCATAAAAGTTAAGGGAAGCAATACCAAGTTCAAAGACTTACAGACACAATAGATTGCAGATGCTGGAGTATGTAGCAAAAATCAAACTGCTGGAGGAACTCAGTGGGCCAGGCAGTAACTGTTGACGGAAAAGGACAGAGGACGGGTCTTGACCTGGGACATCGACTGTCTATTTCCCTCCAAAGATTTTGCCTGACTCGCTGAGCTAGTCCAGCGGTTTGTTTCTTGCTCCTGGCCTTGCAGTCGTGCATGGAATGTGGAAATTGCAACGGCATCTTGTGTTAGTATATGCCTAGCTGAATTCCCAGAGTGGCACAAAACAACATGGAGATAGTCGCAATTGCATTTCACTCTGCAGTAAGCACATTTTCCAATGCAATCTAATTTATTTGCCAACATCTTAAATAATTAAGTCCAAGTCATTAGTTTGAAAATGAATAAGTTCTGGAAATCAAATATGAAATGAAAGCGATGGAAATCCATAAAGGTTCACACGGCACCAGAAAGAATCAAAGCCGCTTTGTGTCTCCTATTCCAATTAAAATGTCAATCATTTTTCCTTTTAAACACGGATATTTTCTATTTATAAAAGAGCTTGCATTTATACAAACTGTTCATGACCTTAACATTTCCCGAAGTTTAAGGCCAATGATATTCATTTGAAGTATTATCATTCTAAAAAGATGATGTTGCCCAATTGCACACAGGAGCTCCTCGTTTAGCTAAATGCTAATTACTAAATCAACTGCTTTTTCTCAAAATGCTGGTTCAGAACCATTCACGTCTCTCTTCAAAATATTGCATGGGATCTCTAATGTTCAGCTAACGGAGTGAAGTTTGCTACCTCATCTGAAGATGGCCCTCCCAACAGTGCAGCATCCTCTTAGCATTGAACTGTGGTGTTGGCTTGGATTCTTATGCTAAGGTTCAAGGTTGTGAATGGTTGTCTACAGTTCACAACCTTGTGCCTTGAGTAAAAGAGCTAGAGAGAGAGAGAGAGTGGGATAGAGAGGGGGAGGGGGGGGGGGGGGAGAAAGAGCGAGAGTGAGAGTGAACACAGTGAGGAAAATGTATCTTGACCACATTTTTTATATAACTGTACCAATCTAACAGTGTCTAAGAAATCTAAACTTGTGTATCAAAACCTGGTTGTATGAAGTCCACTCACAGCTATCTGCAAATTAGTGCGCTTGACAAAACCTGCACTTCTCTGTTCCGACTACCTGTATCGCATTTGCAGATGTCACTGAAATTGTCCTTTTTATTCCCACTACCTCCACTTTAATTTGGCCAGGAAGACCCAAATCCAATTTTATGTTGATCTTGGGAGAATGGAGCTTTTGCTTGAAATGGTTAATTGAGGCGTTTGCATGTGGAAAATCTCTCGGTCGGTGCGTGTGGTATCGTCTCCGCTGCATTGGTCGCAGGAGAAAGAGGCAGCTGGATGAGAAAGGAGGGCATGTCAATTCTAATCAGCAGAAATGGCTTTTCACTGCAGCTATTTGAAACCCTCCAAGGAGTCACAGAGACTGCCCATTAAAGCCCTGTTAAAACACTTCTGATGTTGTTGGAAGCGGAGAGCCGGAATAGCACAAGGAACACGGAATCCTCTCTGCCTGAAGCTGCTCACTGGTACTGTCAATACTATGAGCAGTAAGGTGCAAGATGAACAACAACCTAATTTCTCCATCAAGGTTTTATGAGCTCCCTGGGCGAGAGAGATGCGTGGGCGATCAGACAAGCCAGCATCTCACCATTCTCACACCGACCTTCAGCTCTGAACCCGCTAAGACCTTTATTTAAGCAAAGGGTTGTCTTTCTCAGCTTCATTTTTGAAAAGAGAAAAAATATTAGAAGACAGATTGTCGGCTGGGCACAATGTCCTGTTTTTTTTAATGTAATTTTATTAATAAATAAGTCACCTCACCTAAAAAAGGGAGTGGCACAATGCGAAACTAGTTGTTGGCATGGCAAAGATTTACAGTATATATCACAATAGCAATTTTATCAATTGAATGTAATTATTGCTTTGAATTAATTTTAATTCATGTCTGTTTTCGCTCATCCTGAGACGCAAGGGAAAGTTAACTTTACTGCTGAGTACGAAGCTAAAGCTACATTACAAACGTGACTACTCATGAGGAAGACTACACTAGCTGGAAACTACTTTGTTTGCCTTGACGTTGGTAAAAAGGCCATTCTTTCCTACCATCCGCCAATTAGTACTTAGTGTGAATGATAACTGCCACTCATCTGCACTTACTGTTAAATGTTATTAATGAAGGCAGATGCACAAGGAAGTGCCTATTTTTTAAAGTTCTTTTGTGTTTAAAAAAAAGAGACAGGACTGGAGTAACTCAGCGGGTCAGGCAGCGTCCCTAGAGACCATGGGTAGGTGACGTTTCTGGTTGGGACCCTTCTTCAGACTGACTGTAGGAGGGAGGGATAGGGTGCTTTCTCGTCCCCCCTTCCTCCCGCACCCCCACAATCAGTCTAAAGAAGGGGGGCGGGGCGACTACAAACATCACCTATCCATGTTCTACAGGATTGCTGCCCAACCCGCTGACTTACTCCATCACCTTTTGTCTTTTTTGTAAACCAGCATCTGCAGTTCCATGTTTCTTCTTTTGTGTTGAGCTCAGTCGAGTCAAGTTGCAAGTATCAGGTGGTGCATGGTATCAGCAGATAATAACTGAGATGAGTCTACAGTCATTGCTCTGTTTTGTTAGTGATGGAGTTGGATGGGATGGTGGTGGGAGAGTGTAAATGAACTGGTTGAAAAAATGAGAACGAGTTCCTTCTCTTTGTTCCTGACCATTACTCAACTTCCACATGCAGATACGGCGTTGGAAAATGTCATTAATTTGTCTGCAAGATTCATTACAGTCAAGCAACTTGCCAGTCAGGTCTCACTTGTCTATGATTAGTGATATGCGCCAATACATATGGACTTGTAAAACCCAGCACAGAGGTGATGAATTCAGGAAAGGAAGAGCAGCATTAAATAGAAAGGACCCTTTCCCCTGACTCTCAGTCTGAAGCAGGATCTCGACCCGAAACATCACCTATTCGTTTTCTCCAGAGATGCTGCCTGGCCTGAGAGTTACTCCAGCTTTTTGTGTCTATCTTGGGTTTAAACTAGCATCTGCAGATCCTTCCTACACATAAAGCAACATTCATTTACCATTTTAGAAGATGGAGATATAACTTAAGTTTTCCAGTAAATGTTACTGAAGGTGATTCCATGATTCTGTGATAGTCACTGTGCTGCATGTAAGGTAACCTGTCTTGACAGCTAAGCGGATGGTCAGGCAAGAGGCACATGTAAAATAAAAACAGAAAATGCTGGAAATACTCAGCACGTCAGGCTGCATCTGTGAGAAGAGAAATCAGCATCAACTTTTCAGGTCGATGGAGGTGGGAGAATGGAGACAAGGTGGGACGAAGAGTATTTGAAATAGCTGGAAGACAGGAAGTTTTGAATGGGTTTGTAGCCTCTCTCCTGAGACGAGGACAGAGAGAACCAAAGAAGGAAGGGAAGAGCCAGAGACTGAGCAAAAGTAATGAAACTTGAGCTGCATGAGTGAGGAAGGCAGCTCCAATATAGACATTAATATACTGGCAAATAAGTTGTGGGAGTGGATAGGGAAGGACTGAAACAAAGACTGTTCCACACATCCTACAAAAAGACAGGCCTGCTTTGGGCCCATCCGAATAGCCACAGCAATGGGAACTGGATGGACCTCTGCTCAAGACAGAAGCAGAACGGTTTGTTCTGGAGAGACTCCTTCACTTGTGTTAGGAGGATAGGTTTCTCATTCCCAAATGTGTTGTTGGGATGGATGGTCTGAATTAAATACCTCCTATTTGTCTCTTTTCGTTTTGTAATTCTCTCTTGTTCAGCTCTCCTGCGGCATGATATAACAATTTTCAATGGCTTTTCAAGTAGGAAAATGGTGGTTACTCATGTCTGAGTACGGTGACCACTTACCCGCTTCATCCCCACCCCCAACCTAATCCACCTTCTGCCCCTACACCCCAATCCATCAATGACCTTGACCCCACACTGCCTTGTCGAACTCTTATTTCCACTGGCCTTGACTGACGTTGAGAGTTCACAGACTGCATGAGTCTATTCAGCACAGCTTGTCTCCAGAGTTGAAATGTTTATGAGTGGAGATGCTGCACAAATCAACAGTTACAGATAAATATTTAAAAAAACATTAAAAATGTAAAACCACAAATGAAACAACAACGTTAGAGAGGGGGAAACAAATCAGCCTGTCCTTAAAACTGCCATTTTGGGAAAGAGAGGATACTTGTGAAGCAGATGTGGTCAATGGAGCCTATATCACAGGGTCAGCCAGGGTGCTGCCTAGATCCTTCCAAAGGGCCAAGCACCAGTTTTCCATAGCCATTAAATACCTGGAGCAATGGAAAATTCATTGACATGCAAAAATTCCAGAGGATGAAAGAGTAACATTCACCATCCACAAGTATTTATGAGCCTAGCATTGTCCTCAAAGCTAAACAAAACAATAATTCAATGTTAGTGCATTGGTCAAGGCAGATCTACTGGTTAGGATCACTATTGAGTATTCCACATTGAGTATAGGATCAGGGAGGTTCTACTGCAGGGTATTGGTGAGACCACACCTGGAGTATTGTGTACAGTTTATGTCTCCAAATCTGAGGAAAGACATTCTTGCCATAGAGGGAGTACAGAGAAGGTTCACCAGACTGATTCCTGGGATGTCAGGACTTTCATATGAAGAAAGACTGGATAGACTCGGCTTGTACTCGCTAGAATTTAGAAGATTGAGGGGGGATCTTATAGAAACTTACAAAATTCTTAAGGGGTTGGACAGGCTAGATGCAGGAAGATTGTTCCCGATGTTGGGGAAGTCCAGGACAAGGGGGTCACAGTTTAAGGATAAAGGGGAAATCCTTTAGGACCGAGATGAGAAAAACATTTTTCACACAGAGAGTGGTAAATCTCTGGAACTCTCTGCCACAGAAGATAGTTGAGGCCAGTTCATTGGCTACATTTAAGAGGGAGTTAGATGTGGCCCTTGTGGCTAAAGGGATCAGGGGGTATGGAGAGAAGGCAGGTACAGGATACTGAGTTGGATGATCAGCCATGATCATATTGAATGGCGGTGCAGGCTCGAAGGGCCGAATGGCCTACTCCTGCACCTATTTTCTATGTTTCTATGTTTCTATCTTTTTTTGATGGAACTTAACTTTTCATTTACTCTATTTACTGTTAAGTTTCCATTAATGTTTTTGACATAATTTAGCTTCCTTTTACAGGAACCCTGTTCTCTATTATCATCTTTCTGCTTGGGAAGTGGGGCCTCTTGGGCATCGTGTCACTCCAATAGCATTCACCTGCAGAGGGAGAGCGTGATTCCTGGTGGTACAGAAGATAACTGCCTCACCTGCCGTGTCACAGCCATTTGTGGTGAAGTGGCAGGCATACAGAAAAGTATGACAAAAAGCAGAAAAGTTACTGTCCACCAAATGACCCCCAGAAGTATTCAGAATATATAGACAGCTTCTGGTCAAAGCACAGAGATGGGAGATAGGTTCTTCCACATTGTTTTACTTAGTGCATAGGAATTAGCAGGAAAACATGTGTGAATTTAGTGTGGACTTTACAAGGTTCTAACATTGTTTTCAAGGTGCAATTGGCAGATTCATGAGGGTGAGCACCTGCAGGACACTACTTCACATAATAATTGCATTTCCGATATATAGACCAGGTGAGCAAAGCTCTGTAGTAACAGTACAAATGTATAAAGTTACTCTTCGTGAAGCTCCTAGGTTCAACTCATATCTGTTTATTTAACAGATCACGAGCAGCAGAAGGTACAGGAGTAATTCTATTCTCTTGTGCTTGTAGCAGGAAATGCGTGTTTGTAACATCAAAGCCTTGATTCCTGGCCCTGGGTACAGAAGCAATGCCGGTACCCATGAAACCATAGCCCTTTGTGAGCTAGCGTCTTCAGATAAGGGACAACAGTAGCAGGGATGGATGCGAATGTCAGCTGTCAGTCCTACTATATGAGTGAGCACAAGACTTAGCAAACGCGTTTAAATTCTGTTGCCAAATATTGGGGTTTACTTTCTTTTGAAATGTGGACCCAGCTGCCTTAACGTAACTTGAAGCCTTGGAATCTTCATGCTCCTTTGTAGTTTCCCTAGCTTGCACCTGGCTTCTATTAGACAATTTCTGCAAATGCCCAAGGATCTCACAATGCCGAGTATTATCAAGCAGAAATGCATGAGCCCACAACAAAAGAGGGCACAATTAAAACAAGAAATATCAGAATTGTAAATGCGGCTTCCAAAAAGATTCTAAAAGGAGTCACCTATCAGCCCATCGACCAACAAAACCACTAGCTCCTATCCGCCACACCCTCCCGGCTACCTTTCTCACCCCCTCCAACCCCCCCCCCCCCCCCCATCACGCCGACCTGGACGAGAGTCTCCCCTCTCCTGACGTGGTCATACTTACTGGGAGCAAGTTGATTCACAAGCAGGATGAAAAAAAGGAATGCTAGACTGACTAATCCAACTTGACACACTGTCTCCAGCTACAGAGAAACTTAGCATGTCAGTGAGGTTGGCAAAGGTCAACTAGCCAGTCAATAAAATATTCAATAAAGCACTTTGATATCATGGATCTAATTCTTCCCAAAAAGGCTGAAATCCCTAATTTCTCAACATGCAATTTAAATGGGAATTGCTGATGCACTCAGAGCATGCACAATTAACAGCCTTCAACCTATGTTGCTATTACTCCATACGTCTGCAGGGATCCTTCCACCCGCATTGATGCAAGAGGGTAAAATCAAACACTGTCTGACCAAATGTTAGCATTATATTTATTTTGCAAATTCCCAGCTCTTGCATGAAAATCTTGGCCTGCTCTCTGTCACGATTTACTCAAAAGTATTTATTTTAATACCCAAACCTCGGCCTTGCTGCTGTGGATAATGACTGGCGAAATGCCATTCGTGTTGGTCCAATGTGCTGGCACTGGAACCGCATACCATAGGGCATTGCAAAATGTGCTTCAATTGGTGCAGTTTCATTGGCTGCTATTACTATTTTTCAACCATATACAGGCCTTTAGAAACATAGAAACATAGAAAATAGGTGCAGGAGGAGGCCATTTAGCCCTTCGAGCCAGCACCGTCATTCATTGTGATCAAGGCTGATCGTGCCCTATCAATAACCCGCGCCTGCCTTCTCCCCATATCCATTGACTCCACTAGCCCCTAGAGCTCTATCTAACTATCTCTTAAATCCATCCAGTGACTTGGCCTCCACTGCCCTCTGTGGCAGGGAATTCCATAAATTCACAACTCTCTGGGTGAAAAAGTTTTTTCTCACCTCAATCTTAAATGACCTCCCCTTTATTCTAAGGCTGTGGCCCCTGGTTCTGAACTCGCCCAACATTGGGAACATTTTTCCTGCATCTAGCTTGTCCAGTCCTTTTATAATTTTATATGTTTCTATAAGATCCCCCTCATCCTTCTAAACTCCAGTGAATACAAGCCTAGTTTTTTCCAATCGTTCCTCATATGACAGTCCCGCCATCCCAGGGATCAATCTTGTGAACCTATGCTGCACTGCTTCAATCACAAGGATTGAGAGGTTGTATAAGAGGTTGTATAAGAATATGAGCTCCTGAAATGGATGAGGAGAAGTCACCCTTACGCTGCTCAAACCAACGGCACAAATACTATCTGCAATTCAATACTCCATTTTTTATTTTAAAGATATGGCATGGAAACAGGCAGGCATTTCTGCCCACCGAGTCTATATCAACAATCGATCACCTGTCCACATTAGCTCTATATAATCAAACTTTATCATCCACTCCCTACATACAAGGGGCAATTAACAGAGGCTAATTAACCTACAAGCCAGAGTATCTTTTGGGTGTGGGGGGGAAACCGGAGCACCTGGAGTAGACCCACGTGGTCTCAGGGCGAATGTGCAAACTCTGCACAAATAACACCCGAGGTCAGGATCGAGCTCAGGTTTCCGGCCCTGTGAGGCAGCAGCTCTACCAGCAGTGCCCTGTGCTGCCCCTAAATCTGGAATCTAAAAGTCTGGTGAGGAAAGTCCATTCATGACACGTCGATGGCACTGTCATTGCTGCATTTAACATCCATTCCTAACTGTCTGCGTAGTTAAGATTCAACTGCATTGGTGGGTCTGGGCAGAGTTGACAACTTTCATCTGTGAAGGATATAAGTGAACCAGTGGAGTTTTTATGATAGTTTCTTGATTACTACTAATTAAATTAGTGTTTTGGAAAGTTACAGATTGATTAAGTGGGATTCCCTGCAACACTGGAGTTTGAGGGGAGACCTGTTAGAAGTTTATAAAAGTATGAGAGGCATAGAAAGGAGAGGCGGTCAGAATCTTTTCCCAGGGTGTAAATGTCATAGACTAGATGGTACACCTGACAGGGATAACATTTAACAGAGATGTGTGGGGCAACTTGTTGTACAGAGAGGGTTATGGGTGCCTGGAATGTGTTGCCGGGGGGGGGGGGGGGGGGGGGGGTATGATAATGGCATTTAAGAGGCTTTTGGATAGGCACATGGATCTGCAAGGAATGGAGGGATATTGATCACATACATGCATGAGGAGATTAGATTATCTTGGCCGCATGTTTGGCACAGACATTGTGGCTGAAAGGCCTGTTCTTGTTCTATAATTCTGACTGTTTGTGGATCAATTGTCCACAGTTCACTGCCAGTCCAACAACAATAGACAAAAGGCAATCTCCAACCGTGAACATTGAATATTAACGGCATCTGCCTGATTTGCCGAATATTTTTAGTGTTATTTCATTGAATATTTCAGTATGATCCATGGGTGGGTTTATCAGACTGAAGACTTGTAACTAGTGATCTGCTGCAGGGATCGGTGGTGGGTCCACAGTTGCTCATTATTCACATTAATGATTTGGATGCGAATGCATGGTTTGTAAGTCTGCAGATGACACCTAAGTTTGTGGTATAGCGAACAGTGAAGAAGGTTATCCAAGATCACAATGAGTTCTTGATCACGTGAGACAAGTGGGTCAAAGAATGGCAGATGTAGTTTAATTCAGATTAATACGAGGTTTGGTAAGACAAACCAAGGCAAATCCTACACATTAAAAGGAAGGGCCTGGGGAGTGTGGTAGAACAGAGAGGCCTTGTGGTACAGGTTCATAGTTCCATGAAGGTGGCAACTCAGGCAGACAGGGTGGCGAAGAAAGTGCTTGGCATGCTTGCTTTCATCGATCAGCGTATTGAGCACAAGATTTGAATGAATGAATGAAAGAATGAAAGAATGAATACTTTATTGTCACATGTGACAGGTCACAGTGAAATTCTTTGTTTTCCATACCCAATGTATGCAAAGTGTCACCACATAAAGGGCGTCGACAAAGTTACAAAGTATCCTGTGCCAGGTTCTCCTTTGTTCTCTCCCCCCCCCCCCCCCCCCCCCCTTCTCCCCTCCCTCCTGGCGGTTCCACCACACCGGTTCCTCCTTTGTTCTCCCCCCCCTCCTGGCGGTCCCCCCACATCGGGTTCTCCTTTGTTCTCCCCCCCCTCACAGCGGTCCACCCACTGCGTCCTCAATGGCCACCGCCCTCGACGAGTGCCACGCCGATCGCTTTGACGACCACCGCTCCAGCCACGGGATCCCTTGACTCATGCTCCGTCCACTCCCCGACCTGTCCAAGTCCTTCTGCAGAGCCTGCTTTCTCTACACAACCTGCCCCTCCACCAAACTTTGTATCATCCGCCAACTTGGCCACAAAACCTTCAATTCCGTCATCCAAATCGTTGATATACAATGTGAAGAGTACTGGTTCCTGCAGCGATCCCTGTGGAACAGCACTGGTCACTGGCAGCCAACCAAGAAAAAAAGTCTTTATTCCCACTCTTTGCCTTCTGCCATTAAGCCAACCTTCTATCCATGATAGACACAAAATGATGGAAATTCTCAGCGGGACAGGCAGCATCTCTGGAGAGAAGGAATGGGTGGTCAGCCCTGACATCAGTCTGAAGAAGGGTCTCGACCCAAAACATCACCCATTCCTTTTCTCCAGAGATGCTGCCTGTCTCGCTGAGTTACTCTAGCATTTTGTGGCTACCTTCGATTTAAACCAGCATCTGTAGTTTTTTCCTACACCTTCTATCCATGCTAGTAATTCCCTCTATTACCATGGGCTCTCATCATGTTTAGCAGCCTCAAGTGCGGCACCTTAGCAAGCTGCTCTATGCATGCTTTGGGGAAGTCACCCAAATTCTAAATGCAAGAAAATAAAATTTTACCTTCAGCCCATGTGAGAAGGTCACATGCTTTGCCAAATGCATAGCATTCGTAGGTTGCGTTCATATGTCATTATGCTGTACAATCACATCCCTGGCAACCCCTGCCAGGAGCACCTGGTTGTAACAAAAGGTCTCCATGTTCCCATTCCATAAAACCTGCCTGCTGAGGATGCGGTCCTTCACCAACCCATTAGATCCTTCAAGAGCTGGTACACCTGGTGTCCACTGCTCCACTCTCGAATGTGTGTTGATGTTTCTGATCTCACTATATCTCACAATCCAACAAGGAACTCATATAACCCTAGCAACATTAAAGCTGTCTTCAAAAAATCTCACCTTCTCTTTCATATTTCTCTTGGGCTTGTATACTCTGGAATTTAGAAGGATGAGAGGTTATCTTATTGAAACATATAAGATTATTAAGGGTTTGGACATGCTAGAGGCAGGAAACATGTTCCGGATGCTGGGGGAGTCCAGAACCAGGGGCCACAGTTTACGAATAAGGGGTAAGCCGTTTAGAACGGAGATGAGGAAAAACTTTTTCACACAGAGGGTTGTGAGTCTGTGGAATTCACTGCCTCAGAAGGCAGTGGAGGCCAATTCTCTTGATGCTTTCAATAGAGAGTTAGATAGAGCTCTTAATGATACCGGGGTCAGGGGATATTGGGAGAAGGCCGGAATGGGGTACTGTTTGTGGATGATCACAGTGAATGGCGGTGCTGGCTCGAAGGGCCAAATGTCCTACTCCTGCACCTATTGTCTATGGTCTATAAAGTTTAACCTTGTCTAAATCCCAAATCTAAGCCTCTATTACCCAACTTCCTTCCAATAATTGAAAACGACTCAAAAATGATTATGGTCCACCTTTGAACATCTCACATCACTTTGCATGTGACGACTCACAATACGATCTGAGCATTGCTGCATTGTCATGTCATGCAGTACATTGGAAAGAGAAAGGCAAACTTCATTGTAGCATGTAAATAAAAGCATTTACATGCTGCCCACTTAAACTGATAACCCACAGGCAATGGACATTTCTCTGTGGAAATTCTGTTCAAACACAGCAGTGGAGATTGCTTCTTGCTGGGCTACCATCATGTGACCCAGCTGTTACTTAACTGTACTTTAGCCCATTAGGAATCAGCACTCAAAGCATTAAACTCTGACTGTCACTCTGTATAATATTTCTGCGGGAACCATTCAGCACCAGGCAACAATAAAGCCTCAGTCTTCCCACAGAATGATGTGCTTGTCTCTTGGCATTGCAAGTAACAAATAGTTACAGATCACCTATTAACAGCTTTTGATTTCTACACAAAAATATTCCTCAATGATATGAGTTCTGTACATTTCTTTTACACCCACACACCTCAGTGGTTTTTTATTCTGTGACCTGGTGCAAATCATTGCCAAGAACTTCTACAACGTCTCTGCTCATACTTTGTTTGCTGAGTTAATGGTACTGCCTGGAAGAAGGTTTAATTAATGCAAAGCGAATGTAAATTGCAATACAAGGGAGATAGCGATCTCAGGATTATATGTGTTCTAGCTGTGCAGGAAATAGTCACCTTTGAGAGGAAAGTGCCAACAATGTCGAGTGCCAATGCACAGCAGGGAGTACTGCAGGGTACAGAGTCCCAATTAAACATTCACTGTTGTGAGAATGAAAATGACCTCAAAGGTCCTGGAACAGTGAGAAGAGGCTCCTGATCCTGATCCAGTCGGAAGAAGGGTCTCGACCCGAAACGTCACCTATTCCTTCACTCCACGGATGCTGCTTCACCCGCTGAGTTTCTCCAGCATTTTTGTCTACCTTCGATTTTTCCAGCATCTGCAGTTCTTTCTTAAACTGATTGTTAACTTGCTAGGTACACAAAAATGTAGGAGAAACTCAGCGGGTGCAGCAGCATCTATGGATTGAAGGAAATAGGCAACGTTTCGGGCCGAAACCATTCTTCAGACTGATGGGGGGTATAGGGGAGAAGAAAGGAAAAAGGAGGAGGAGGAGCCCGAGGGCTGAGAAGGGGAGGAGACAGCAAGGGCTAACAAAATTGGGAGAATTCAATATTCATGCCTGCAGGATGCAGACTCCCCAAGCGGAATATGAGGTGCTGTTCCTCCAATTTCCATTGTTGCTCGCTCTGGCCATGGAGGAGACCCAGGACAGAGAGGTCGAATGAGGAATGGGAGGGGGAGTTGAAATGCTGAGCCACCCGGAGGTCAGGTTGGTTATTGCGGACCGAGCGGAGGTGTTCGGCGAAACGATCGCCCAACCTTCGCTTGGTTTCACCGATGTAGATCAGCTGACTTCCTGACATCTGTTAACTTGCTACTTCTGTAGTGTGCTGATATACTACTGGGTACAGTGGTGCAGATACACGGTCTGGCAGTGTGCTAATATATTGTCCAGTACACCAAGCTAATACACTGCCTAATGCATCTTACTGTGACACTGATGGGTATATTGTGTCTAGTACCCTTTGTTGATCCACTGACTACTACACCGCATTGATACACAGGGTGAAGCCTTTGTCCAAGTTTCAGGTTGGGTTGGTCATAACTTATTTCTCTCTGAAAGCCTAGCGGGACAGATGGATAACGTTCCCACCTTTTAAAGCTGGACCTGAACTCTTGAATTCAAGGGTGAAGGGTCACATTCACACAAAGCCCACTTCACCTGGAGTCAAAGCTAATGGAGCAAGGCAGTCGCCTTAGATTGTTAGGATTAGGAGATTGCTACTTATAAAGCACATTCATTCATTCCACATTAATTCCCCATAAAATCAGTGATAGAAATCAGAGCAAATTCAAGTATGTTGTGCGCACAACCTGTTACAGGACATGCTGTGGTGATGGTTCTACATAAGGAAGTTACTTGGAAGAAAGAAAAGCATGCTGCATTTCTATAGCCCCTTTCACAACTTCAGCAAACTTTACAGCCAATGAAGCACTTTGGAAGTGTAGCCAAGATGTAGGAACTATGACAGCTAATTTCTGCAAAGCAAGTTCTCACTGACAATGATCAGATAATCAGCAGTGGTGATTATGTGTAAGGGGCATTTTGCCCAAGAAACCAAGGTAGTTCTTTCTGCTTTCATCAAAATTGTGTTTCCCCACTGTTGTATCACTTCCGTAAGCTGTAAATGGGTCAGCAGCAATGTATGTGCCGATGCCTTTGTAGTGGGATGTGAACCCAGATCTCAGAGGTGAGAGTGTTACTCACTGTGCCACCGTTAACACTGCTAATATGGATAATGTTTACTGGCAAATCATTCGACTCATGGCTCAGTGATGAACCTGGCAGTGCATGAGAACCTTTTGTTCATTCTTTTTCAAAGATGTTAACCTGATTTTATTAAAGTGCTCTTTCATATTATGGAATTGCAATTAAACTGTAATCAAAGTTCATTTTCTCCATGCCATTGTGAGAAGGTTTTTAAACAAAGAATACATTTACAGTGCCCGTTGAATGATACCACAACAAACTGTTAACATAAACCTCTCTTCTCACACAGTTTTTCATAACCCAGCAAAAACTCCACTAGTCAGCAGAGGGCCTCAAACCTAGAGACACAATTTCCAATATTCAGGACTTTATCCTACTGCTTACTTGGATTAAAACGGACTATCCCAGCTCCGACCATCAATATGACAACACTGACTGCGCGTATGACAAGACTTATTGTCCCAAACCTGTTTAACAACATAGATTGTGCATAGTAAGTACTGAGATAGTTCTGTTGTGTGTAACAGCACTGATGGTGTGTGCAACAGGAACAACTGCCTCAATACAAAGTGTGCAAGGGATAAAATGAGTCTTTGCCGAGTTTTCAAAGATCTTAGTTATTTGTTTGTTTACTGGAAGTGAGTGGCCTTCTGTGACCCATACCAACTTCTACGGTTGCAACATAAGAAACATACTACTTGGGTTCCAACATAGTTTGGTTTTGGAACAGTTCTGCCCAAGACCACGAGAAATTGTAGAGGGTTGTGTAAGTAGCCCAGTGCATCACACAGGCCAGACTCCCCACCATCAACTCCATCTACATTCTATGCTGCCTTAGGAAGGCAGCCTACATAATCAAGGCTACATCAACCAATCAACCTTTATTGTCATCTTGCAAAGCAACAATTGTACAGTGCAAAATGAGAAGACGTTTCCCAGGGAATACCGGAGCATCGCACATAAAACTTAAACATTTCACACATAATAACAGTAAAAACAATCCAGTCCCTGATGAAACAGTATAAATAATTAAAAGCAGGTAAAACAGCAACATTAAAATACAGTAAAAACAGTCATTAAAATGTCCAGGGCAGCTGATTTGAGTGGCCAGTACCAGAGTTATTAAATTGTCAGTGCAAAGCAGCAGAATCAGGGGGAGTGACTGTTTAGCAGCCTCACAGCCTGTGGTAGGAAGCTGTTTAGCAGTCTGGTAGTCCGGGCTTTGATGCTACGGTATCTCTTGCCTGATGACAGGATATCCAGGTGTGTGTGGAGGGGGTGCAGTTTGTCCTTAGCTATTCTCAGAGCTTTTTTCAGACGGCGGCTCTGGAACAGTTCTTGTACCGAGGGTAGGGAGACGCCAATGATCCTCTCTGCTCCCCTCACTACCCTCTGCAGAGCCTTCCTGTCTGAGCAGTTACAGTTGGAGTACCACGTGTTCATGCAGTACGTGAGTACAGACTCCACCGTGCCCCTGTAAAAATCCTGAGGACGTTGGTAGGGAGTGAGGCCTGTTTGAGTTTCCTCAGGTAGTGCAATCGCTGATGGGCCCGTTTGACAATCCCAGTGTTGTTCCTGGACCAGGTGAGACTGTCTGTAATTTGCACTCCGAGGAACTTTATGCTCTCCACTCTCTCCACCGTGGTGCCACTGATGTTGAGGGGTGTGTGTTTTGGCTGCGCCCTCCTGAAGTCGACAATCATCTCCTTTGTTTTGTCGACGTTTAATGCTAAATTTCATCTAATCATTCTCTCTCCCCTCTCCCATCAGGCAGAAGAAATAAAAGCTTAAATGTGCATACTGCCAGGCTTGGGAAAACATTTTTCACTTCTGTTATCAGACTACTGAATAGTCCTTGCGTAAGCCAGAGTGTAGTCCCGAACTTCCAACCTTCCTCATTGTGGACATTCAGCTTTTTCTCTGGAAGTGTAACTCTACAATACTGTGAACTATATTCTAAACCTTGGTATTTTTCTGTTTGCACTACCTGTTGTACTAGAGTACGGCTTGATTGTACTCATGTATGGTATGATCTGGTTTAATTGGATACCATGAAAACAAAAGCTTTTCACTGTATCTCTGTATATGTGACAATACTAAAACAGTACAATTTCCTAACAAGCTCAGATGCATCGAGAGATCCCATGAGGCATAAGCCATGCAGGCATGCTTGAAATTATTTACAGATGGTCTGGGCATCTTGCGTAAAGACGAGATGAAATACGTTCTAAGATATGCAGCACACCAAGGTAGTTCTGAAGAAGTGACCCGAAACGTCACCCATTCTTTCTCACCAGAGATGCTGCCTGTCCCGCTGAGTTACTACAGCATTTTGTGTCTATCACCAATATCAATTACCAGCATCGAGTGTCCCTTTCCATTTGTCATTTAACTGAGGAGGATATTAAGAGTCAACCACAGTGGTGGGTCTGGAGTCATGTACAGACCAGGCTGGGTGAGGATGACAGGTACCCTGAACAGCATTAGTGAACCAGATAACTAGGATACTAACAACCGGGTTAGAAAATTAACATCTATTTGTTTGCTTCAATGTTGTATGCATTGATTTCATTGCGTAAACACATGAAATAATGCCACGGATAGCATGCTTTCTCACGTTAGGAGACATGGAAATGCCAAGAAGAGGCGACGAAACGGATTTTATTATTTGCCTCGCAGAACCCCAGTTCAAAGGTACGCAAAAATGCTGGAGAAACTCAGCGGGTGCAGCAGCATCTATGGAGCGAAGGAAATAGGCAACGTTTCGGCCCAAAACGTTGCCTATTTCCTTCGCTCCATAGATGCTGCTGCACCCGCTGAGTTTCTCCAGCATTTTTGTGTACCTTCGATTTTCCAGCATCTGCAGTTCCTTCTTAAACACCCAGTTCAAAGGTACTTTGATAGGAATTAAATCTTGATAAATCCACAGGAAACAGTGGAGGCTAATACTGGACAGATGACAGATTCGGATTCCTCTGCTTTGTAGCCAAGTCGGGAGTTTTTTTTCACAAACACTGGTACTTTTTGTTGACTGTCCACTCTCAGCCCAGCATCGATTAAAAAGCTGGCAGAAAATGAAAACTGGCTATTCAAGGTCTGCCCTGAGGTCCTAAATTCAAATCAAATTTAACAGTGGCGCACAGGAACAATGGGTCCCAGTCCTCTGGCCTCAGCTGAAACTTTTATTTGTCACATTTTACAAAGAAACCCGCTCAAATGCTCTTGGAGTACAAAGGCACATTAGACTCGAGCCGACCCTTGAAATGAGTAAAAGGCACACACAGACACTTTCTGCAGACACTTTTTACACGCAGCTTTTGTCGTTCCTGACAAATGGAGCCTTTTGTTCCTTCAAAATATTTTACATTTATTTTCTTTGAGACTGTTTCTGCCTTGTAATTTTTCTGAGATGCTTGAACTCTGCCATTTTAGTCCTTATGAAAGAATTATGGTGCTATCGGTCACGGCACCGAATATCTAGATAATTACATTTTATTTAAAAAAATTCCACCCCCATTCGCCGTCTCGTTCCATCAATGAACAAGGGGAGAGTGCAGAGCAGAAAGGCCTAAAGCTCTCGGGTATAAGGAGGAACTAGATCTCTTTGCACTGTTCGGTACCACATCAGATATAACAGGCCCGACTTCAGGGCATCAGTGCCAACATGTAGATGAGGCAGTGCCCCTTTGCTTAATGGCTGTGACTCAGCTGGTAGTACACTTACCACTGGGACAGATGGTTACGGCTTTCAATGCATACCAGAACCTCCAGCACTCAACCCAGTGCCTGTCACAGCTGACACCTTACTGAATGAGATGCTAAACAGAGGCCCCACCAGCACTCAGCTAGACACAAAGGAGGAGTGCAGAGGCATTTTCTTTGGTGTCTCGCGAATAGTTATTCTTCAAACATTATCACTGAAAACAGATTACCTGCTTGTACCACATGGCTGTTTTGTGGGAGGTCACTGGGACACTTTGCTGCCTTGTTTCATGCACTGACTGCACTTCAAAGGTAGTTAATTGTCAGTAATGTATTTTGGGACTTCCAAAGATCGTGAAAGGCACTGTAAAAATACAAGTTCTTGCTGCCAAGTCTTAATTATACCCACGGAAGTGCAGGTCATACGATTATTCTTTAACTTGGCCTCACATGAACACCTTTGCTCTAAACGTTTTGAGAGCCAGCGGTGGTGGCACAAAGTGGCCTCTGCGGTTTTCCCCTCTGGCTTGTGATAACATTAGCAGTAGATGTCAATGTGCCAGCTACAATATTGGCTGCCGCAGGTTTGGGTTCCAATCCTCCAGTTGGCAATGAAGAATCAACCTCTAAGCCAATGCCACAAGTAAAACCACAGGGGCATTGAAGATGAAAGGTTTAAAAAACATATTTTGTGCATGTTTGTTTATTATTTATAATAATATTGGATGTGGTGAGAAAGGCCTGGTTGATTGAGGCAAGAATGATGCAACAGGATACTGTGAAACACTCACTTCTGCCAGGGCAGCTGCAGCAAAGGGCAGTCAACTCTGGCATAACCAGCAATGCCCACTTCATTAATATGTACTAAAAAGCAGTCTCCTGCTAACATCGTGTCAAGCCACAACTATGACGGCAGAACTTCATCCGCTGTTATGTGCATCAATATAATATCCTGCAGTAACATTGCCAATGGAGCTGAATTTCAGAAGCAGAGTTCATTGCTGAGATGCTATATATCATGCATTTAGCGAACATAAAAAAGATGAATTTCAATCCTTGAACTTTTCTTGCAATCTGAAACCTTACTGTTAATAAGGAGAATTTAATGAGGATTTCTTATTTATTATTAAAATTACATCAGCTGAAGCTCTGGGTGCTTGTTAACGTGATGAATGGATTGGCCCTCGATCTCTTGCTTCATAGCTAGCAGAAATAATGGCCAGTGATTAGGGTTGGCTATATTGTGGGAAGTGTCATCACATGTCACCGTGCTTCTAGCCCCATCCCCTTCACCACTCTCCCGCTGTGGGTTCCCTAAAATCTCCATCATTACTTCCTCCTTGGCCAACAGGAAATCAGGGGACTGGTGTTCAATAACTCATATAAATGAAGCAGACATCTCTGGTAATGCCAGCAGTCACTGCCCATTCACTATTTCCCTTGTGTAAAATAATGCTAGCCAGGCCATTTGAAAGCCAATTAAAACTCCACAACATAGATGTGGGATAGACACAAAATGCTGGAGTAACTCAGTGGGACAGGCAGCATCTCTGGAGAGAAGGTATGGGTGATGTTTCAGGTTGAGACCCATCTTCAGACAGATACATCACCCATTCCTTCTCCCCAGAGATGCTGCCTGTCCCGCAGAGTTACTCCAGCATTTTGTGTCTATCTTCGGTTTAAACCAGCATCTGCAGTTCCTTCCTAAACATAGATGTGGCAAATGGTTTTTCTCGAGCTCTAATTTGCTTACAGAACTTTGGCCTTTTTATATTTGCCACAGTGAGATTAGATCTGAGTTCAAATGCACCATGGTCTGATGGGGCAGGGATCTCCTCCAGGTATGATGCAAGTGTATGAAATGGGGCTCAGAGAACAAAACTGGCAGTGAGTGGTGAATTAAACTGAATTTGCCAAGCTGGTGAGGGAAGAATTGTTCCCCTGAGAAGGAAATGTAGGTGCACTGTTAGGCAGAACAGAAGACTTACTTGGCATTCCTGTGGCCTTACTATTGATAATGTTAACATTTAATCTGACAGCTCTTTCAGAGTGGTGTCTTTGTGTGTATTACTGTCTGTGAAACAGAATTGGTCTCCATTCATCTTTGATGCCATTGCCACTGGACCATGTCCTCACTCAAATGAGGTGTGTGACAGCTGATGTGCCAATGACCAACCTGTGTTCAAACTCATGCACAGACAATGTCCACTGTTTCACGTGAAGTTCAGAAACTTGGAACTTGGACCATCATGGGTAGCTCCTGTAGTGACAGACCAGAACTTCCCTGATCAAAAAACTGGACCAAACACTTTAACAATGATATTGCCTGGAGTGAAACACAGAGGGCAAGAGATGACCTACTGTTCTGGAAGCACAAAGTGACCAAGAATACCATCTTCGTGGGGAAGGTTTGACTATCAAACATGAGCTAAGCCGGCATCTAAGTGATTCCTCCCTGAGGGATAATTGAAAGTATCCAGTCTCCCTAGCTCACTTGAACATGAATGGAACACTGTGGTCATCGGTTATGGATTTGGCCAATGGCGACTTCTCCTCCAACACTGGAAAAAATCCTGAGTCCGCATTGCAAAAGGAGACAAATGTAACTTGCCTGGAAACCTTCCGTACCAGGGTCAGAAAAGACTCAGCCCTGTGGCAGTGTGACGGTAAGGAAGGCTCTTTCCAAATTAGTACTCCTCCTGATTTGTTATATTTCCTGAAGGGATGTAAACCATGTAATCTCTGTGAGTGAAAGATGTTAAACACTGAACATTATGAAGCAATTTACCATAGAGTTTAAGCAATACATCTCTTCAAATATTTGCATTCCGTAAATAAACTAGGCTGAGAATTGATTTCGCAAAGTTGAGGGCTCCATTTGTAGATGTTTCCGGAAGGAGTTGTAAACAGAGACAGCTTTAAGCAAGCACGATCTGTGACTTTGGCTGGAGGCTGAGGTTGGGCCATACATCAGAGAGGCGTAGGACGAGAAAGTGTTTGGGAAACAGTTAGTAAATCATGAGCTGGCCAGTCAAGCTGTCTCTAACAGCAGGGAAGAGCCACTGCCAGAAAGGCAGCTATTTGCAGCCTATCCACACGCAAGACATTCTCAGCATACAGAGGTTCAACACTAGTAAATTAACACACTCAGCAGGGTAGTCATTAACTTGGTCAACCTGAGCTGCCCCCCTGCAGTTATAAGTTGGAGTTCCAAAGCTCCCGCAAGACTATAAATCTGCTGGCAACAAGGGCCAAGCCTCATCAATGTGCTGGGCTGTGCATGAGTATCATTGGCAAGGCGTATGGCCTCTCCTGGGAAAGAATCAAGAGTGGGGAAGCCCTGAGTAAGATATTAAAAGTGGAGACGCTGAAGGTCTTGCATGAATATAAGAACTGTACCTCACAGGTTGCTGTCATATTCTCTTTGCTATTCTTGTACAGGACCAATATACTTCAGATGGGGTGTGTTTTGTCTAAAAGCCTTTCTTAGTACTACGTCTGTATGACTCTTTAATCTAAGATATACCTTTTTTAAACCTTTGAATACGTCCTCTAAATCATTTGTTTGTGGTTGGTGTCGAACTTTGTTTGAACTAGTACAGAACTATTTTGGGATATTCATTGAAGGTACCAAATCAATACAAATTGTTGTTAAGGAATATGCTTAATGAAGGTATTGGCTGTAATGAAAGGTTGGACAAACACAGATTGTTTCCTCTGGAGGCTTAGAGATCGAGGGGAGGCCTTATGAAAGTTTATAAAATTATGGGAGGCCTAGAAATGGTAGATAGTCAGAACCTTTTTCCCAGGATGAAATGTCAAATATTAGAGGGCACTCTGTTTAGGATAGAGGGGGAAAGTTTAAAGGATATGTGCGGGGTGAGTTTTTTAGGAACACTGTGAGAGTGATGGCGTGCCTGAAATGTACTGCCAGGGGTGGCGGTGGAAGCAGATACAATAGTGGCATTTAAGAGGGTTTTAGATAGATGCATGAACATGCAGGGAATGGAGGGATATGATAATATGTGGGCAGGATTAGTTTAATTTGGCATCATGTTAATGTCATGGTACACTTTGGGCTGAATGGCCTGTTTCTGTGCTGTACTGCTCTATGTTCTATGTCCATCCAGATAAATGGCCTCAGGGCCCCTGGTGAAGCTCCTGCTACTTGCGGACAGTACTGCTGAGATTGCTCGCCAATTGACTGCATCCCTGTCACTGGTCCAGTCCAGAGACTTCTACTTCATAGATCAATGTGTGTTTGACACTGGCATCTAATCTAGTGGGTAAACGCAGTATAAATATCCAATATCTGTTACACGTAAAATAACTAGTTGCAAATTAGAACACATGTTTCAAATATGGGCCAAATGTCATAGGAAATCAGGTATTAAATCTTTTATCTGAGGGATGTATACTGGGACACAAGCAAGAACACCTCCTATTCTACGTACCATGGGCTCTTTTGCTACCTCACATTTCATCTGAGAGATAGTGTCTTTGACAAAGCAATTTTCATCTGGTGCTGCACCAAACTGTCAGCCAGGATTACGTGGTCACACTTCTGGCACTTGAACCCACTAACTCCTGACTCAGCAGCGAGAGAGCTACCTACTGCACCACAGTTAACATCAGGGGAATAATGTCCAGTGAGGCTCACTCCTGCATCTATGAACTGCCTTCTTCAAGGAAATGGTACGGTGAATTTGGCTATAAACCATTGCATAGCAGGCAGGGAAGGCAAACAGAAGTGGTGAATAAGAATATTATGGGGAATGAAAAATTTACCAAAACAAGGTAATATCAGTTAGAAAAAAAAATTAGAGAGTCACAGAATCATAGAGAGATACAGCAAGTAAACAGACCCTTCAGTCCACGGGGTGAATGCTGACCATCAAACAGCCATCTAAACTAATCCTACAGTAATCCTTCATTTTTTAATTTCCCCATTTTTTTTCTCATCAAATCCTGCAAGATTTTACCACCAATGTACATGCTAAGTACAATTTAGAGCAGACAAATAATCTAACAACATACATGCCTTTAAGATGTAGAAGGAAATTGGAGCACCTCGAAGAAATATACACACAGTCACAGGGAGGACATGCAAACTGCACACAGATAGCACCAGAGGTCAGGTTTAAACTGTTAGGCAATGCCTCTACTAGCTGTACAACTCTGTATTAATCCAAATGTGTTGAATCACGATCTGCTTCAGTGAAATACTGTCGTTTTTTAAAATTGGTTTCAGCATAAAATAACACCATCGCAGACCAATACAACATATTTATTGTTCAATGATTTACCTTTCTCAGCTTGATTCAACTACTTTTGATCAACACCAGTCCTATGCCAACTACTACAGTTGATGGATCAAATCACTGAAGCCAGAGACATTGGTGCCTGAGTGGAGTCTAAAAATTGAACTGAGGAGGGATGTTGAATAGAGCAGAAATCACACAATTATAGTGCTGTCACACCCATCTTCCAACTTGGCTAGGAACGACCCTGTGCAACTGATCTTTGGAGTACCTAGATACTTCAGATAGAGTTATTCTGCTATAAAGCCTTTCTTAGAACTGCCTGTGTGACTCTCCTTCTTTAAGATATGCGTCATTTCTTTAGTACAAAGGAAGGCTTTTAGCATATGCAAATATTCAATTAGCAAGAATGTTTGGCTTGCTGTTCCTGTCATGTAGTGCCACTGAGTGCAGCTGACGTCTTCAATTCATCATCAAAACAAATTCAAGGCCATTTCCATATGTTTGTAAATGTCGGTCAAAATGATAAGTTTGTTTTCATTTCCCACAGTGGTCTCGAATTCTTTACCTGTGATACTTCAAGTTCAAGTTCAAGTGAGTTTATTGTCATGTGTCCCTGTATAGGACAATGAAATTCTTGCTTTGCTTAAGCACACAGAAAATAGTAGGCATTTACTACAAAACAGATAAATGTGTCCATATACCATGATATAAATATACACACATGAATAAATAAACTGGTAAAGTGCAAATAACAGAAAGTGGTTATTAATAATCAGAGTTTTGTCCGAGCCAGGTTTAATAGCCTGATGGCTGTGGGGAAGTAGCTATTCCTGAACCTGGTTGTTGCAGTCCATTTGGGCAACTTGCTTTAAGAGGTTTGCATGGCCAACAACGATGTTATATAAACAGGAGGATTTTTCTCTTCTTTCAAAACTCTATTTCCAGGACACTACTCACTGTTCCTCCACAAAATCTGAAGGGACTGAAAGCGTATAGACAATAGACAATAGGTGCAGGAGTAGGTCATTCGGCCCTTCAAGCCAGCACCGTCATTCAATTTGATCAAGGCTGATCATCCACATTCAGTACCCCGTACCTGCCTTCTCCCCATATCCCCTGACTCCGGTATTTTTAAGAGCCCTATCTAGCTCTCTCTCGAAAGTATCCAGAGAACCGGCCTCCACCGCCCTCTGAAGCAGACAATTCCACAGACTCACAACTCTCTGTGTGAAAAAGTGTTTCCTCATCTCCCTTATTCTTAAACTGTGGCCTCTGGTTCTGGACTCCCCCAGCAACGTTGGTCTTCTTATTTAAAGAAGGATGTTACAAGATTGGAAAATGTTCTGGGAAAGTTGACAAGATTGATGGTCTACCGAAGAACAAATGGACAAGCTGAAATTCAGGCTACTGGGGCTGAGATCATGAGGGATGACGACTGAAACATCTACAATTCTGAAGGGTTTGGTAGGGTGAATGAGGAAAATATATTTACTCGTAACCAACAAACTAGAACTAGAGGTGTCATTAAAAAAAGAGGTTACGTTTTAAAAAAATAGATAGGGTGATTATTATTTATTTCAGCGTTGTAAGTCTTTCGAACTCACTTCGAGTCATACAGTCATATGGTGAGGAAACAGGCCATTTGGCCCAACTTGCCCACACCATCCAACATGTCCCATCTACACTAGTCCCACCTGCCTGTGTTTAGCCCATATCCCTCTAAACCTGTTCTATCCATGTACCTGTCCACATGTTTCTAAACATTGCAATACTACCTGCCTCAACTACTTCCTCTGTGCAAGACTCTGTGCATCTACCCGATCTATTCCTCTCATGATTTTGTACACCTTTCTAAGATCGCCCCTCATCCTCCTGCGCTTCAAGGAATAGAGTCCTAGCCTGCTCAACCTCTCCCTTTAACTCAGGCTGCCACGTCCTGGCAACATCCTCGTAAATCTTCTCTGCAGCCTTTCCAGCTTCCTTATATGACAGTGAAAGCATAGTGTATGGAATAATTTTAAGCAGGGGGATGATAGGTTATCAGGGTAGACGGGAATGTAGAGCTGAGGTTACAACCAGATCACTTGTTATCCTACTGTTATTCATAATTCATACATACGTTCGAATTACTATCTGTCCATTTTATCTCCTTCTTAAGGCTTCATACCATAGAGCATGTGCAGTTTGAAGTTAATTATTCCCTTGTGATGAGTGAGAGGTATTGAGGAAAGTGCCCACTGTTTGGAATTAGGCAAAGTTTGCTGTTAATACAAACTCTATGGAAAGGATAACAAATTAGGGGCTGGGAGAAGGAGGGCTGGAGATTGGTGCAGGTCAAGAACGAACCATAATTATGGTGAAGGGGAGTGTGTTGGCACATGATGAGATGGATGGCGGGGGGGGGGGGGGTGAGTTTCTGAAGAAGAGTAAATGGCTGGAAGTGTTTTTAACAAAAGTGGCGGTTACTTGAAATGGCAGGATTCAAAGGCAAATCCTCTTTCTATCCTGCTGAGGTTCTGAAGTTCGCAGAATTTTAGTTTATTTTTAGTTGTGTATGTGTGGGGGGGTGGGGGAAACTTGTTTTAGTCTCTTCCTTCGGGGGGGATGCGACCTTTTATTTGTCGTATCCCCGTCTCCGTCTGCGCTGAGGCCTAATCGCCTCCAACTGGAACCGACCTCGAGGCTCCGGAGGCAGAGCCAGGAGTCACCATCGTGAAGCTGACCGACTTTGGGGCTGAGGTGGCGCTGCGGCGGCGGCCCGACTTCGGAGCATTGGAGTCTTCGGCCGCGGGCCCAGTGGACGACAACATCGGGAGCTCGCAGGTCGTAGGTTGGTGACCGATTCGCCGGAGCTCCCGCAACAACAGCTTCGTCCGCTGGACTGGAGGGTGGCATCTTCGTCTGCCCCGGGCCGCGGAGTTTGATCCGGCCCGTTCGCGGAGCTCGGATTCGGCCGCGGGACTTACCATCACCCGGCGGGGGGGGGGCTCAACATCGAAAGCCTGGATCGCCTCAACGCAGAGGGAGAACAAGGAAGGAAGAGACAAGGACTTTAAGACTTTTGCCTTCCATCACAGTGAGTAGGTGGCTGGTAGACTCACTGTGGTGGATGTTAAACTGTGTTCATTGTGTGTTCTGTTACGTTATTCTCTGTTATAACTGCAAGGTATTTAATTTCATTCAAACTAACAAGTTTGAATGACAATAAAGGATACTTTATACGTTATACCATTCGATGCCTGTTACCACTGTGCAGGTTAGGATGTCTCCTGTAGATTTGGACATGATCTGTCCAAAAGACGTGGAAGCCACTAAGTTCACACTCCTGAGTTTCTACAAACACTAGGTAGACACAAAAAGCCAGAGTAACTCAGTAGAGTCAGGCAGCATTACTGTAGAAAAGGAAAAGATGAAGTCTCGGGTCAATACCCTTCTGCAGACTGACAGTCAAGAGAAAGGGAAACTAAATAGACAGCGATATTAAGTGATATAGAACAAACACTAATAACTTCAGGAGGCTCCCTATAAAATACAGTCCTGGGGGCCAAATTCTGTCAAACTCCCAGAGCAACACTACAAATACTGGCACTCTGCATGCTGACGCTCACAATTACTGATATCCACAGGCTTCCCTCAAGGAAAACAGTATTATCAAAGATTATATTTTGGTACAAGAATACAGACATATTAGCAAGTTAATTATTTTTTTAAATAAGGATTTCTTAAAGCTCATTAATGGGCCTGTCCCACTTAGGCGATTTTTCAGCGGACTGCCAGCGACTGTCAAGTTGCCGGCAGTCGCCTGAAAAACCGGCAACTGGAAGGGCGACTGTCAGAGTAGCACACACACACACACACATCGCTTCCTTCACCAGCCCGTTATGCAGGCGGGGGACAGGGCAAGCGGGGGGATCGCTGTCTAAAAAATTCACACGGTGCAAAGCCAAGGGGAAACAGAACAGGAAGGTTGGCGCTGTAAAAAGACGGCTAAAGCACTGTGCACGGTAAGTCCTTTAAAAGAGGGGGGGGAGAGATGGGGGAGAAGGGGTGGAGAAGGAATGGAGACAACTTTTAAGAAGCCAGAGACACACGGCTGTGAAGCTCGGCGGACATTTAACATTACCGGTCGGTTATCCGTGGTTCTGAAAACTACTGCTTGCCTTTTTTTCCCCCAATGAGCCAATGAAATTCACCGGTCAGCACTGGCTACAACCTACGAGAACCTCCGAGATCCTTCGACCTCCTGGCAACCCACTAGGACCTCCTGGCGACCCACCTACGGCTCGAGAATTCTCGCTACTCTCCATGGCGGCTTCATTTTAGTCGCCGCTAATTTTTCAACATGTTGAAAAATTCACGGCGACCATAATGAAGCCGCGACTAGTTCCCAGAATGCGGGAATTCCTCACGACCATGAAGGCGACTCCCCGGCAACCACCCGCGAACATGTGGCGACTTCATAGTCTCCTGCAATCGCCTAAAAAGTCGCCTAAGTGGGACAGGCCCATAAGGCTTTGTAATGTACAATATGATCACCTGAGGAACTTGGAGCCTGTCAAGTGAATGTCATAGGACAGTAGCCTCGTGGTTATGGCACGAAATCCCAGTTGTAGTTGAAATTCCAACAAGGCAGTTCAAATAGATATCAGCGATCTGAACGTTCGTGAGTTGCCATCAGACAAAACAACAATAATTAATATACACAGTGCCCTTAACAAGGAACTTCAATAGAGGAGGTTGACGAAGAAACACCGATATCAAACCAAAAAGGGAGCTATTGTTTTAAAGAGGTTATAGAAATCTAAGGTCCGGCCCAAAACGCTGCCTGTCCATTCCCTCCACAGATGCTGCCTGAGCCGCTGAGTTACTCCAGCACTTTGTGTTTTGAGAGAGATGTAGAGGTTTAGGAAAGAAATGTCAGGGACTGCAGCAGAGACATAGTCGCTAATGGTGTGGCAAAGGGAAAAACGGCAGTGTTTCAACAATGAGCAAGATCAGAACCACTAGGCTGTCATTTCTGAGTTCAACTGAACATGAACTCTACTGACCTTAAAAATCTACTGGAGCCCTTCTGGTGAACGAGGCATTCCATCTCTCCTTGCTCTGACAAACATGCGATTCCAGCCCCTTAATGAATGGTTAATGTCTTCAGGAAAACTATGGCCTGACAATAAAAGCTGTCTTGCCAATGCTGGCTACCTTCCAAGAGCACAAAAGTAAATTAAACCAGCACACATTTGTAATATACCTTTTCAAGAACCAAGCACTGGACACAAGTTCAAAAATTGAATCTGTAAATCAATAAGATCCCTTGATGTTGTCCAAAGAAATGTTTCACTTAAAAATCTCACCAGGTTTATTAAAAAGCAAATCGCTCAATTAAAAAAATGAACAGTAAAACCCTCTCATGAACCACTGTTAAGAGGATGAAGGGAAGTCACTTATTTGACTTCAAAGTAATCTGGTCATTCATGCACGGCTTAATGATGAATGCTCAGTAAATAAGGTCTTTAACTCAGAAACTTTGGGAGTGCCTGTCGATTAAAGGGTTTCTAATTTGATGCCTGTTGAGTGCTGTCTCCATCTTAGCGTCACCTGTACAACAAGCTTCTGGGTGTCTCAGAGAAAATAGCCCAATGCCATGGAATCAGGGAAGGCAAAAGCCAGCCAGGCCTGTGACCTTTAGGGTCAAGGGGTCATAACCTCCAGCTCTGAACAGTGAAGTGGAAGTCTTTACGGATATGCCTGATGGTTTCAGGTAGTTTTGGATTACTTCATTTCCCAAGTTGAATGTAATAGGAAATCAGATAAAATCTGGCGGAGAAACAGTTGTGTGTGTGTGTGTGTGTGTGTGTGTGTGTGTGTGTGTGTGTGTGTGTGAGAGCGAGTGTGTGTGTGTGTGTGTGTGTGTGTGTGTGTGTGTGTGTGTGTGTGAGAGCGAGTGTGTGTGTGTATGTGTACCCGAGTGTGTGTGTAAGAGCGAGTGTGTGTGTGTGCATGCGCGTGTGTTAGCTATTGAGAGGCGATGCACTAAAATTGACCGCTCCTATCAATGGCCTAACCAAAACAGATCGGAATTTGAATCGCTGAGCAATGAGTCAGGAAATATGAAGGTGTTATTTGTTGTAAGATCGCTCAATGCCTTCGTTTTTAAGAAGCTGTACCTGGGTTTGCGACAGTTTTCTCTGCTTGCTAGGATGACTATTATCTGTCAATATTAATAATTGTGTTGAAACTCCTCTGTTGTATATTCAGTAGATTGTGGGATGGAGGTAAGATTTTTCCCTTCAGTTTCCCCACTTGCAGGCTTCACACCTTGCATTTATCAAGTGTGAGACATTGGCATGGGAGAAAGGACGAGGATATGCTTTAACATAGTTTCCATTCTGGAAAACTACGTAACTCTGGAAAACTGTGTGCAATAACTATTGTAAAACCATTTACAAGTGTTGTTGCTCATAAATTAATTGCCCAATGGAGAACAGCACAAAGGTGAGATGTTAAATCAGCCCCTGTGCCAGTGTTCGTATAGACTGTGCTGGTGGGGGAGTGTGAGGTGGGCATGGAGGACAGGGCAAGTTAACCTGGTGAAGTTGTTTTCTTGATGATTTTAAATCATCCACCACCAAAGGTGAAATTATTGGAGTTCTTAAGTAATGTGTTGTACACAATGAATGGTGACTGAAATACTTAAAGCTCGACTACCCTAGAATGAAAATCACAGGATAAATGTGAGATTGACTGGTTCAAACAACTGATCACAATTCATTACAAATTTAGGGTAAAATTCTGCGTGGGGGGGCACACAGAATTGATTGGATTTATTGTCTGATCATTGGTCAGTTCAACTGAATGCCAGAAAAAATGTCTGGGTGGCTGGTTGGAACGTGTGGAAGTGACTCATCCTGCTTTCCATTCCTCCCCAGGACCACATTCTGAGTAAGACGTAAACTGTGAAAGTCCCCATAATTTGGAGGGCATTTATGGGTCTCCATTTCTGCTGTTATTCTGGGTGCATTAAGAAACCCACTGCAGTTCCAGAAGGGTTAATGCCAGACTTGGGATTTCCAACCCTGTGGCAAGCCAAATGCAGCTATTTCACCTTGTGTAAGCACTACTTGTATTAATTATTTGTGAATAATTTGCTCACAGTGATACAGTAAAGCTTCCACTTAATTTAAATCAAAACTAAGGTTACACTGGCATCGAACCCACAGGGAGGATATCTACAGTGACAAAGACCCACACCACCTGTGGTGAAATGGCCAATTTCATTCAAGCAAGGAACTGATAAGTGAAGGGTTTGTAAATGGAAAAAAAAGACTGCTCTCAAAGCCATTTGTGTTAAACATTGAAACTGAATTCCTGTGTTGTCATTGCTGGTGACAAATTTGTACCTGATCTGTAAACTACAACCAGTTTGCAACCTTAATGGCTCAAAGTCAATAAGAATGTTTGATTGCATTCCAGTGAATGAAGGGCGGTTGGCTTCTGGAAATTAGAGAGCATTTGCAGCAAAGGAAAAGGCCATATGGCCTAATCCATCTATGGCATGTTTACACTCTGCATGAGCCTCATCTTACCGTATCTATCAGTCTATCAGTATATCTTTCTATTACTTCCTCCCTTATGTTTATTTAGTTTCATCCAAAATGCATTGATGTTATTCACCACCATCCTGTCGTGTGATAACGATTGTCACATCCAAACTTGTCTTTCACTTTATCCTGAAGTCCTTAGTTGGTTAATTGACTATTTATTTATATTTATTATAATTTATGAAGACGGAGCCCTGGATCGAGGATTGAGAAAACAGCAAACAATCTCTACTTTGAGTCTGAATGACACCTGTCCATTCCCTCCACAGATGCTGCCTGACCAGCTAAGTTTCTTGTTCAAGAAGGAACTGCAGATGCTGGAAAATCGAAGGTACACAAAAAAGCTGGAGAAACTCAGCGGGTGCAGCAGCATCTATGGAGCGAAGGAAATAGGCAACGTTTCGGGCCGAAACTCTTCTTCAGACTAAGTTTGAGGTCTGAAGAAGGGGTTCGGCCCGAAACATTGCCTATTTCCTTCGCTCCATAGATGCTGCTGCACCCGCTGAGTTTCTCCAGCTTTTTTGTGTACCTTTAATGTAAATACTGACTCCACTCTGCACGTTGTCCTGATGATGTTGAGAGATATTATTACTGATTAGGAAGCACGCAGTGAATCCCATGGTCAACTCTTTAATACACCAAAATCCAATAAGATCCCACCTTTAGGGATAAAGAGGCTGAATTCTGAAGGTGAGTGTGTGCAGCTATTCAATTCTCAAAACATAAACCACATTTGTTAAGACCTCTAACTGTACTAGCTAATTCAAATCATATAGATAGGCCTCCTCAAAGGTCATACAAGGTTACAAACTGTTCAGTGAAATTAGCAAAATGGGATATTCCCAGCATTAATGATGTTGAAGATTTGATTTTGTACTGATTCTAAACAAGGAACGAAACCTTTCAATCAAAATCCTTGCATCTGTCGAGATAGTGGATGGCTAAACCTGTGCTTAGTTCTTTTCTTAATTGGTCATTTTCCACTTTTCTGTTTACTAAATAATATTTTCTTCCCGATTACAGCAAACTATGCAATCAGATTCCAGCATCATTCTTTTAATCCAAGTATTATCCATAACATAACTATCCAATAGCATACCATCAAATACAGGCTGGACAATTATCAAAGATGCAGTTACCATGATGTTTCCATTACACCCTCAAATTCATCATTCAAAATATAAGCACGTCATGAGCAGGCAGTGAGATAGAGTGGCTAAGACAAAGAGGGAGACGAGGAGAGAGAGGAAAACAGAGAGAAAGAGAGAGATATGGTGCACCACTCATTGGGTGATGGAGAGATAGAAACAGGAAACCATGCTAATGGCTGAAGCTCTTTTGGCTCTGCAGTAAACAGTATCTATGACTACTGTCACAGTTTGCCAGACCCAAAGAATTCAGTAAAATATCACTTGTCTCATCATCATTATGTACTAAATTTGCTATTTTATTCCCAACAGTTGGAAGCAAATTGCTGCTCCCATTAGTGCGGACATTTCAACCATTTGGTAGAAAAGTACAATTGTTACTTTGTAGACAGAGGAGCACTTCAGATCATTGGTCCTTATGAGAAATATCAGATGGGGCGCCGTCCTGTATGGTATGGCTGCCCAGCCTGCAGCTGTCCGTCTGTTCATCGCTTTTTTTTAATTTTTAGTTAGTTAAAGTGTTTTTATTATGGAGTTCTAGTCTTTATTATGTGGGGGGTGGGGGGGGAAGGGGGAAACTACCTTTCATGGTCCCTACCTGGTCGGAGAGCCAGCTTTTTCTCCGGGCTGCACCGTCGACCCGTCCTCGCGGCCTACCAGCGGGCCTGGAGCGGCGTTTCCTGAGGGGACCGCCCAGAACCTCGGCTTCGGCGGCGGCACAGCGCTGGAGCGCTATTGAGGAGCGGGCGATGCCTTGCCCGGGTCGCCGCGCTGGAGCTCCGGTGAGCTGAAGACCGCCAAGTAAAAACATCGCGGAGCTGCGGGTCTGCGGCGCTGAACTTTTCATCGGGAGCCTGGGATCTCGCGACGAGATCGGCAGTAGTGGAGCTCCATCCGGCGCGGCCTTTATTGGCTTCGGAAGCCGCGGTCTCGAGTAAGGAGGCGGCCGTTCCAGGTGTCCCAAGCCGCTGAGAGGATTCTCCCGACGCTGGAGCACCATCACCCAGCGAGAACGGCCTGGAACATCGGACCTCCGTAGCGGCGACTGCGGAGGCCTCAATAGGCTTGACTATGGATGGACATGGGGATGGGACTGGACTTAGTGCCTTCCCTCATAATGGAAACCATTGTGGGGGGATGTTTTTTATGTTAAAGTTCTTTATTATTGTCATGTTTGTATTCTTTTTTTATGTGCTGCATTGGCAACAAGAATTTCACTACACCTAGGTGTATGTGACTAATAAAGAAACCTTTGAACCTTTGAGATGTTGGCTGGAGAACTTTCTGTTTCAGATTCTACCATTGAATTCTAACGGCATCGGAACAGAACCACAGGGTGTGACTTGATGTCTCATTTGAAGGAAAGAATCTGTACAAACACTCAATATTGGAGGACAGATCGAACTTCTGCTTTCAGACGCTGACTCAAGGGACATCATACAGTCGAAGTTATATGAGGGAAAGTCAGGCAGAAAGGCTGACTGAGCAGAATAACAGTTTTGAACCTATGGATTCTGGCCATCAACATTTTCATTTCCAAAGAGGTGTTGAACTGTTGTCAATTAAAAATGGCTAAGATCGATAGATTAAAGCAATATATGGAGAGAGAACCAATGGAGAAGATGGGCAGGGTCTAGCTGGAACAGGCTTGATAGGTTGAATAAACTACTCCTTGAGATCATTAAAAAAAAGAGCTTATAATTATAATTGGAAATTAATAATTGGAATTAAATTAAGAGCAGAGATAGAAATTTGTAATAACAAGACATGTAAATTGTCTCGTCTCGTTGATTGATTTAGCAATGTGAACACATTGATAACAGTTTTAAAGAATTAAAGAATTCATTATGACAAGGTTCAACTGCATCAATTAGAAAATGAAAATTCCAAAGGAAAACAGTTTAAGAAGCTCCTGACAAATGCTGACTCTTGCACACGATGAAATTACTGTAACAGGAGCTTGAGTGTGAGGTGGAGACTGCTAAATGCAATGTTTCCTTTCGAGCCTCAGTTTATTTGACACAATGAGTGAAATGAAAGGCCCTGATCTGCAGTTACAATTTGCTGTTTATCTTCTTTCTCTCCAACCCCCAGCTTCAACGGAAGTCCACGTGGAACACCCTGGCTAGCCTCGGCCTAACCTCCCCCATCTGGAAGGAGACTAACCAGCCTCTGGGCTACTTTCAACCCTTCCCAGCTGTTGGGATTGGGTTTTTTTTTTGTTTTGTGAGGTTGAGAGAGCATATTTGTATAAATGATTGCCATATCCCCAGCCAGCTGTTGACCCCACTCCGGTCCTATGCATGGCATGTTTTTCATTTCTCCTCACGGCAGTCTGGAGCTGACCTCGGCGGAGTTAGCACGCTAACAACCAGCCTTACGTGTGAATGCCAGGATGGAGCAGACAAAAGATGCACAGAGTAGTTCCTGGGGCCGGTGTTTCGCTGTAGGCTAGTGTCAGGGACCTCAGTCAGGAGAGGTGGGATCACTGCACAGACAGGAGGTGCAGATTTGGCCGCCTCCTCCATAGCTCCCTTCAACTTTATTCAAAAAAAGTTTTTAAATGTTCGGACCAGATGAAATCTTACAAAACAAAAACACAGACTCAGCTCAACAACAGGTTCTGGTTGGTTCACTTGAAGAAAAAAATGAAGCAAAACTGGAGCCTGTGTTGCACTTCGAAAGAAATCTATTTTTTTTAAATTCGGTGGTTGATAAGGTAGATTGTACAATGCTGTTTCTTTCCAAGCTCATGATCTAAAACGAAAGTTGGATGGAGAAGTACCTGAAAATGGTCGTTTCTGAATATTTTTTTATCATTCCCGAAATTCATGTGGGCAATTTAGCATGACGTGCATATGTGTCTGATATACATTTCGCATCAGATATGTACCAAATGATGACATTCCCTTTTGGAACACTGATCAGGAAAATAATCCAGTCTTTGCTGGAAATTCCTTAACGCAATGCCGGAATGGAACACTGCCAAGATAAACATCATTCTTATCCTCTGTCCTTCAACCCACCAAGCTCATTGCCGCCCCTGCCAATTGCCCTGACTCAGACACTCAAGAGCAATACCTGCACCACTGCCATTGCTCCCCCTCCGAACTAAAATCAGGCCTGAGTCAGGACCTGAACTCCCTACCGTTTGTCCAGGACTGGCCACTCAACCAGATCAGCTCCAAGGTTTATGATATTCTGAGGTCCTGGGTTAACCAATGTCCAAATGGCACCCTTGGTTTCTCCCACAATCCACCTCTGGCCCCAGTCCTGTTTACTGACCTCACTTCCTCTTCATCCCCTGGATCTGGCTCAGTCCTATTCAATGAAGTTCCTTTCAGGTGATGACCATTACAGAACACTGAAGCGGAAGGTATTGGCAACCCACAACACTGACATTTCCAGGTATTTCGTTACATTTGGAATAGTATAATACAATTTTTGAAATCTATCTGAATGGGTGGGCATTAGTTTAATTTCTTACCTGAAGCTTGGCAATTAAGATGCAGTTAGTGGTGCTGCTGCCTCACAGCGCTAGAGACTCAGGTCCGATCCTCAACTTACGTGCTATATGTGTGGAGTTTGCATGTTCTCCCTGTGACTACATGGGCTTCCTGCTCCGGTTTCCTCCATATCACAAAGATGTGTGGTTTGTAGGTTAATTGTCTTCTGTAAACTGCCTCTCATCTGTAGGGAGTCGATGCATAAAGTGGGACAACATGGAACTAGTGTGAATTGGTAATCGATGGTCAATGTGGACTTGGTGAGCTGGAGGGCTTGTTTCCATGCTGTACATCCAGAAATATGAACACACTGTCCTGAAATATAGGCCTGCTTTAACAGATCCTGGCCTGGAACCAAGTTGGCTGCTTCAGGACAGCCTGAATAGGAAAACTATTAATAGGCACAAACAGGAAATAAAAATATTTATGTAGAAGGGCTCATCGAGATGATGACAAAGGTCTCACTGAAACAACGATTGAGAAACTTGTCCATTGAATGTTAGGGGTCTCACTGAGTTGGTGACTGAGGGTCTTACTGAGACAAGTACCAATAGAGTCGTTGAGATAAGGACCAGGACACTCATTGAAGGAAATGAATGGGGGGACACCGACAACAACTAAGGGTCATACTGTGGCAATGATAGAAGGACTCACTGAGACGATGACTGAGGCTCTCTCTGTAACAAACTTTGGATGGCCGTAGTGAGGTTTTAAACCTAAAAGATTGCAACATAAGATAAGGGTCATGAGGTTCAAAGCTAATATCCTACCATGGATTTGGAGTGGCTGACTAACAGTGAGCCAGGATACATTTTATTATCAGATTGGTTATCAGTAACTAGTGGGGTGTCCCTGGGATCAGTGCAGGGGCCTCAACTATTTACAATCTATATTAAGCATTTGTATGATGGGATCAAGTATACTCTAGCTAAATTTCCTGACGGTACAAATAATAGCTTTGCAAGTTCTGAGGAGCACAAAAAGCATAAAAAGAATATAGATAGATTGAGTGAACAAAAAGTTGACAAATGGGGATTTACATGGGAAAATGTTATGTTATCCACCTTGGAAGGTGCAATGAGAAAATAAGTTATTATTTAAATTGAATGTGACCACAAGTGTTTTGGGTGTCCCACTGCATGAAACGTTTGGAGTTAGCACGTAGCTACAGCAAGAAATTAAAAAGGCTTATGGAATGTTGGCCTTTATTGTGAGCAGTAAGGAGCATAAAGGTTGGAAAGCGATTAGTGGAAGGTGAGATTGTGGAGTTGAACTAAAATCAGATCCTCCATGGATGACAGAGCAGGTAAAATGGATTGCATGGCTTCATCCTGTTCCAATTCATATGTTTGCAGGAATGAAGTTAGGAAATTATTTTACTTATGAAGATTGGTAGAAAGTTGGAACCTTTTCCTGTAATGGCAATTGATTTGGAATAGTTTATTATTGTGGTCACGTGTGCCAGGCTTTGCTTTGCGTGCTAACCAGTCAAATCACAACGTGCATGAGCATGTCAGGTAGTGCAAGAGAGAAAGTAAACAGAATGTGGAAGGTAGTGTTACAGCTACAGGGAAAGCGCAGTTAAAAAGTGCACGGGGCACAATGAGGTTGATTGGAAGACTAGGAATTCATCCTTGGCATATGAGAGGTTAGCATTTCAAGGCCATGTAAAAATTTAAAATCTGACTTTGATAGAAAAGCAATACAAAGGTAGATTACATTTCAGCCTCAGTGTAAGCAAATAATGAAAAAAGAATAAGGGGACCTCTCGTCCAATGGATGTATGTAGGTGTAAAATGAGCTGCCAAATCTCTGCTTCATGCTGGCACCCAACAAAATATCCACCCACTGTCTGCTGAGAATCATAAGTCCTAGTGTCACGGGACCTCATCATGTATACCAGAGGGCAAGCTATGAAAACTTTCACACATCTGATAAACAAAGCTGAGGGATAAGCCATGGCTGGCAACTGAACTCACAAGCACCGTAGGAAGCATCACCAGAAATTAGCCACATGTTCTCTGTACGTGGGTTTAATTTAACTAATCATTGGTTCTTTCCCCTACACTTTGTGCAGCCAACTCTAATTACAAATGAAAGCTCACAGGTCAAGACAATGGGCTGATTTACATTGCCTTTTTCCGGGGCCTCACTGAACTCAAACCTGTTCCGAAGTAAATGTTTTTGTTCAACAGATAATCATCTGTTAAAGTTTACCAGCTGCCCGATCTACTCTTTGCTGTTGTATAAATTAAGAAGGGACAGTGTGTCTGGGATAGAAATGCCAGGTCTTCTCTGGATGTTTATTCAAGTTCAGAGTCACTGGCCTTTCTGTAAGTGGACCTCATACTTACAGTTATTTACAGCTCACCATGTCCATGCCAACCATGCATTGCGCATCTATACTAATCATATTCCTCATTCTTTTAAGTGTTCTTTCATTACCCAGTCTCTGGGTGAGCAATGCTGTGTTCTAGGCTGGAGTCACAACGTAACCCAGTGTTTGGACTCAGCACCATTATTGTTCAGAATGTCTTCAAGGACGTCCCAATTTTCTAAAAAGGTACACTGATTATCACTTTATTCTGCTTAGCCTACATGCAAATTCAAAATCTGCTTTACTTCATAGTTAGACAAGCTAAGACTCAGAAAAAGAGTATTAGAACATCTTCCTTCACGTTATATCAACTGCTGCCGCCCCTTGGCTAAATGGGTCAGGGTCTCAATACAAAAACTTACTCAGGATTTGGTGGCCTAATATAGGGAGAGACAGGGCAAGAACTCAACTACTGACGGAGGATAAAGCCCCGAGACATTGAAAGCTTGGTTTCTGATTGCCTCCCTGTAAAATGGGATGCTTAGAAATGGCTTTGTTTGAGATTAAAATGGCAAGCCTCCAGTCCCTAACGTGAGAACATTATAATGCAAGTTCATCACCTCTGGAAACCTTAGTCGTAGTTTCATCTGGCACTTGAGTCACATTCGCAGCATTTGGCTGTTCTATAACTTGACTCCCTTGGGAGCAAAAGTTTATCTTGAAGACTGAGTCTTAATATAAATTATGCAAAGCTCTCTTCTGTGACAAAATGAGAAAAATTCCAACTTTGACACCGAGTTATTTAAGAAAAAAACCGAGGGTTGTGTTGATCACAAAATGCAATAGAATAAACCTTATCCCTCAAATATCAAGCAGCGTGTTTCTGTCACATGGCAAGAAAAACCTAATTTTTATCACAGCAATAATCAAATGCACCTATGCCTGAAATCCATTGGAGAGTGGAAAAGGGACAACATGCATTTTGTTATGCTAAGTGCAATGAAACTTTAAACCAGCTCTGTATATTTCCTTTCTGATTTTAAATCAGCCAGTCTCATGGCCTAAAAAGTAAACTGGGCACCAAATGCTAATTTTCAACAAAAATGTGCAATTATTTCCATACATTTCTCTTTTTTATGATGTGGAGGTGATAACTACTAATGTTTATAAAAGAAGAAGGAGATTTCAAAGTTGTCCCCATTTTATAGCAAACAAAATAATCGTCTACAGAATTTAATGAAATCATCAATTTTCCAACCAGCGTGTGGTGATGTTGGCCCCCAGCCCAACTTCGTTCAGTAGCTCTATAACAGCAGGGGGGGGGAGGGGGGGGGGGCAACTTCAAACTGAACATACAGCACTCTGAAGCTTGGGAACTCAACAAAGCCATGTGACCGGCTGGGATGCAGATTTCAAAAGCACAAACTTGCATTTCCTTCCCCATCTAAATGTTCCTGGATTTTGCACATCAACCAAACAGTTTAAGCTGAGACCTTGTTGGGGAACTCCTGGTTTTGTTGGGAGGAGCCCAGTCTGGATGAACCCAGTCCATCACAGGTCTATCACTTCCTTCCACGCAGCCCATCTTCATGGTGCATTGCATCAGCAAGTCTGGAAGCATTATAAAGGATGCCTGCCATCCTGGCCATCCCATTTCTTCCCATTTACATTGTGGGAAAGGATACAGGAACTTCAAAGCTTGGACGTCGTGGGTGAAGAACAGCTTCTTCCCCATGGCTATCTGACTCCGGAACCAATTACCTCTTCCACACCCCATTCCGGGCGGGAGGTGCTGCCACACATGCTTAACTCTACCCCTTTCAGATATTCCGTTATTGTACTTTTAATTTTGCTTTGCACTGCTCGGATTTTACACTACAATCTTGCACCATTCTGCACATTTATCATTTATTCTTGTATTATCATTACTGTATGTAAACTGTGTATTCTGTGAGCTTCATATGAGCAGTTGATTCCATTGCACAATGGGTGGAAATGGCTGTGAATTAATCTGAATCTGAATGTAAATGTAAACGTGGGGAAGGGAGAGTGGAGAGACGTTTGGGGTGGGGGGGGTTAGGGAGGGAGAGTCCAGTTCCCAAGCACTTGCCCTATCCCAAAAGGAATCACATGATATGAAAATGAATGCGACATTTAAGTCGGTGCCATGTGAGAGTGGGTTAACTGTAGACAGAGGCAATGGAAGCCAAACTGGTCTGGCAATCCAGAGGAGTAAGCTGACAGTACAATGATGTGAATTCCCTTTGACAGCTGAAGAATTTAACTTTAGTAATTAAATAAAGTTTAGAATACAAAGCAAGCAGAAACTACCATTGTCGCAAGGGCATTCACTAATGCTCCTTAGGGAAGTCTGATTTAACATGCCTCCATGCCCCAGCTATATGATGCCACTTAACTTAAATAGTGACTTCTGAAAAAGAACTAGTAAACCATTCAGTTCAAGGGCAATTACAGATGGCCATTAAGTGTGTGTTTGCCAGTGATGCTTATGTTGAATAAAAGAAGTAATCCATTGGGTCTCAGTTCTACCACCATATTTATGCCAAAATCACTCTCCATTAATATCTGATGCCTGGATCATTTGTAGCATGAGCCCATGAGCAGCATTTGTAACAGAAGGTTTTGATGCAAGACTCACTAGAAGAATGCTGATACACCTGTCAGATGGGCATGAATTGAGGCCATCAATATCATACTAAAAACAGTTTATCAAATGTAGCTCAATAGATTCCACCAGATTGGAATAGTACATAGAACATAGTGAATACAGCACAAGAACAGGCCCTTTGGCCCACAATGTACATGCCGAACATGATGCCAAGTACAGCTAATCTCCTTGGCCTACACGTGATCCATATCCATCCGTTCCCTGCATAGCCGTGTGCCTATGAAACAGCCTCTTAAAAGCCACTATCGTATCTGCCTCTACGAACCCCCTGGCAATGCGTTACTGCCACCCACCACAAAAAAGGGAGCAGGACACGAGGGCAGTTCTAAACTCAGGAAATGTGCTGCAGGAACGGTAGACCGTATGGACATGCAGCAATGACGCAGATTATGCATTCTGATTACATAGATCCAGGTTGCTTTTCCAAAGGACGTTTCTTCCAGCCCTTTCCAGTCTCCATTCAACGATGAACCTTCACTGTAATGCAAACGTAGTAATGCAGGATTTCAGTTTTCAAATGAATAATTATGGAAAACTGCTGGAACTGTATGTGATTGTGCATTAAAACAGAAGTCTGATGGTTCCCATGACTGCAAACCTCGCCAACATTGTTTGGCTTCACTTGACAAGGCCCAGGTAAAGTGTTCAATAATCACTGAAAGTGGCAACAGAGTAGGTTGCCATGGTAGCCACAAAATGCTGGTTTTGCAGCTTGTTCCCATGGACTTTTTTGACTTTTTTTAACATTATCCAATTCCCTTTCGAACCCAGTGACCTCATCTGGTGGCGCTGCGCACGGCAGCCTCGCCAGCAGTCTGTCCATCTCACCTTTTTGATATTTCTTAGTGTGTTAAAAGTATGTTTTACAAGGTTTCTTAGTCTTTTTTATGTGGGGGTGATGGGGGGGAAGTGGGGAAACTGTTTTCTCAGTCACTTCCTGGTCGGAGATGTGTCTTTTCTTCGAGTCACATCTTCGCTTCCCCCCCACCTCCCCCCCCCCCCCCCTTCCACCATCTGGATTGGCGCGGCCTTTCCTACCGGAGACCGGCCAGAGCTTCAGCAGCAGCGCAGCACTGAATTCCATCATGGAGCAGGACGATGCCTTACTGGGGATCGCCGTGTGGAGCTCTGGAGTGTTGGGTCTGCTGCTTTAACACCGTGGAGCTGTGGTCTGCAGAGCTTCCAGCTGCGGGTGGCGCTGATTCTAACATCGTGGAGTCCTGGGATCCTTTGCCGAAGGTCACCAGCGTTTAATCTCCGCCCAGCTCGGCTGTGGACTTTTGGAGCCGCAGTCTCCGATAAGAAGTGGCCGATTCGGAAATTCCAAGCCGCTGAGAGTGTTCTTCCGTTCCGACGCCGGAGCTCCGATCATCCTGGTGAGAGGGCCTGAACATCGGGCTACCATAGCGGTGACTGCGGAGAGCTCAAAGGCCCCGACTACGGGTGAACAAAGAGGAAGATGACTGAACTTTACTTTATTGCCTTCCCTCACAGTGGGAAACGTTAATTCCGCTGTGGGGAATGTTTATGTTAAATCCTATTGTGCATTGTGTTCTTTTATCTGTATGGCTGTATAGTAATTCAAATCTCACTGTACCAATTGGTGCATGTGACAATTCAAGTTCAAGTAACTTGAACTTGAACTTGGTATCAATTTAACTCCCACCTCTCTTTGACATTCTATGTCCTAATAATTAATTTCACGAAACCTCTCTTATCAGTTCTGGTTACCTGTCTTAGTGTGATTAAACACGATAGAATCATTAATGTGCAGTTTAGACCTTAAAACAGAATTAGGCCATTCGATGATGGCTGATCTATTTTTCCCTCTTAACTCCATTCTCTTGTCTTCTCCCTGCAACATTTAACACACATACTAATCAAGAACCTAGCAATATCTGCTTTAAAAATATCCAACAATTTAGCCTCAATCGCTGTCTGTGGCAATTAATTCCACAGATCCACCACCCTCCAACTGAAGAAATTCCTCCTGATCTCCATTCTAAAGGTATGCACTTTTATTCTGAGGTTGTGGCTTCTGATCCTAGATTCTCCCCCTACTGGAAAAATCCTGCAGAAGACACAAAAATTGGAGGAATTCTATTTGGTGAGGAAGATTGTCAAAGGATTCAGCAGTATGTAGACCAGTTAGAAATGTAGGCAGAGAAATAGCAGATGGTGCTTAAACTGGCCAAATGTGAAGTGTTTTTCTCTGGGAGATCATAAGCAAGAGGAAAGTATGCAGTTAACGGCAGGACTCGAAGAAGCATTGATGCAAAGAGATCTTGATGGCTACCTGAAAGCGGTAACGCCGGCAGATAGGGTGGTAAGGAAGGCATATGGCATGCATGCCTTTACTAATCAAGATGTTAAATATAAAAGTTGGGAAGTTATGAAGTTGGGAAGTTATGCTACAGCTGTGTAAAACTTTGGATAGGCCACATTTGAAGGACTGTGAGTGGTTCTAATCCACCCCACTCCCTCCCCCCCACTACAAGAGTATACGCAGCTTAAATCTTCATCATTGTCAGCACAGATATTGCGTTCCAATGCTGTACTGTTCTATGTTTTACGATACTTTGGCTGGAGACCCGAGATTTACAGTATGTATCATCATTTTAGGATAAGGGACTGACCATATACAACTATAATGAGGACACAGTTTCTCACTCAACGGGCTGTGCATCTTGAGTCTCTCTATCCAGAGGACTGTTGATGCAATAATATAGTGTTATATTGATGGGAGAGTGAGCCAAGTTGGAAAATCAATAGTGATCTCATTGAGCAGCAGGACAGGTCTGAGGAAATTTATGGCTCACTCTTGCTGCTATTTCTCATGTTTCTACTGGCAGTCACTACACAGAAGTCCATTTTTTAATATTAATCCAACCAAAGTTTCATATCTTTAATCTCACAATTCTATCTAAAATGAACCTTACTTTTCCGGAGTTCCGCACAACCCAAGCCTCTCGCCCTCGGTTTAACTAGCTGTTTCTTTTGGTTCCCACTTACTTTTGTACTCTCTGTCCTCGTAATAAAACCTGAGATGTTTTTTGTTTTCTTTTTACAAAAAAATTGATCAACTCTGCTTCCCACTTTAAAAGGTTTGTAAATCCAAAGCCTCAAGCCTGTGTACTCTTCTGCTCCATTTAAAACTTATTTTTCATTTAATGTTTTGCAAATTTCCTCTCCAACTATCCTTCCAAAATATATCAGCGTGCACTTTTTCTTTGTTTCAACTGCCCTCTCTGAAACTGCATGAAATCTCCGCACAACTAACCACATTCTTCATTTTTGTGTGATCCACAAATTTTGATATTACGTACTCTGAGATTAATAGTCCTAGCTCTGCTTCCCAGGGGACACCATTGATTGCATCCATCCACCACAATGCTCTGTTTCCGGTTCAATCTTTCAGGAGCGAAGGGGTGAAAATATAGTGGTAGGGGGTTGGGTGGGGGAGGGAGGGGGGGGGGGCAGAGGTTGTTTGGTGGCAGGATAAATGGAGGAAACAGTTAACATCAGTTTTGCAGAAATCAATCTGTATCTCATTTAGCTGCCTTTCTCGTGCCTGCCCCTCTAATAATTTGCACCAGTTTCAGATCTTCATCTTCCAGATAGCCAAGTTGATTTCATTTCCAGCTAACAGTCTTTGTTTACAAGTCAGGAAGTTCGGGCATTACACGATACAACTTTAACACAATTAAAGGGATTAGAGTCTAAATTCAATAACCTAATGTTAAACCCAACACAGAAACGAGTCGTAAGAGGTTGCGCTAGTACAAAAACTATTACAAACTGTGAACTTTAACCTTTGGCAAACCACCAATGTGAAGGTCGCTGTCAGCAGTTCCCAAACCTGGTCTGTAAATCAGAATCACAAGCATCTGATTTATTTTACTGATGCTTCTGGCGTGATTTGTGAACAACGTTCTCACTTAATGCTGTTTTAATAATAGTTCTCCCTTCCCCCATCCCCAAAATGTGAACCCTGTCTCCTTGGCTGCTTCTATTTCTTTTGCTTCTGATGTTAACAATTCAGTGTAATTCGACCTGGTCCAACAACATTGATGCTACAGCCAAGAAAGCACACCAATTCCTCTACTTCCTCAGAAGACTAAGGATATTTGGCACGTCTCTAATGTCTCCTGCTGATTTTTACAAATGGATTACAGAAAGCATCCTCTCCAGATGCATCACAGCTTGGAATAGCAACTGCTCTGTCCAGGACACCAACAAATTGTAGAGTTGTGAATGCAGACCAGTCCATCACGCACACCACCCTACCCCTTCCTTCTCTCCCACGTCGACTCTGTCTACACCTTATGCTGCCAACATAATCAAGGAACACTCTTACCCCACTCACTCTCACTTGTTCCCTTTTCTGTCAGGAAAAAAAACACAAAAGCTTGAAAGCCTCTCCCACCAGATTCAAAAACAGCATTTTCTCCAGATTTAGCAGACCCTTCAACCGTCCTCTAACGTGCTAGGGATGTATTTCTGATCTCAGAATCTACCTCTTGTGGTCCTTGTGCTTTTTGTAACTTGTAGTTTCTTTGTAGCTTTAACACTACATTGTTCATTCTGTTCCCTTTTGTACTATCTGATGTACTCATGTACGGTATGATTTGCCTGCAGAGTTCGCAAAGCAAAGATTTTCACTGTATCTCGGTACACTTGACAATAATAAAGCAATAACAATAACAAGTGAAGATGGCAAGTTCGCAAAATCAAAATGATCAGATCCCCATCAAGCAAATCACAATAGATAAATATTTTTGCATCCCCCCAGGTCTGGCCTCACATGCATTCCCGTTAATCATCAGTCCAAAAATATGGGTATGCCTTCATCTACCTGAACAAGCAGCTCCAGACTTACCTTCTCTGACTCTCTATTCCTCACTCCTCTCCATTTAAAGTATCCTGAGAATTAACTTTTTTGATTACCTGCCTTCATATTTTCTTGCAAGCCACTGTGTCAACATTTCCATCTATAGTGTTCTTGGAAAGCATCTTGGGGTATCTTACTAAAGAAACCATATATTTCTGGTTACTAATGTTGTAAAGCCCTGTTGGAGTCATTGCAATTAAGTTAAAAACAAACTTGTCTCATCAGTGAGGCCTCTGGAAAAGTGGCAAGAAAAAAGTTATGAGTTGCAAATGTATCTGGCTGTCTATAAAAGAGCAAAGACATATTAACATTTTGGATGTGTGCTCCTTAGTAGTGACAGACTCACTGTGCCTTTCCCAGAGTCATTTCAAGCCTTCACAATCTGGGATACCCACAGAGACAGTGCATCTTTCCAAGTGCAATAACTTACCATATGGAGCTAGCTGCAGCCTTAGTGATTCATGGTATAATTGCAATGCAGAGCAGTGGCTCAGAAAGTCTGGCAACCGACTGGTATCATAATGCTGGCATCGCACTCATCAATACGTTGTAAAATGGGACACCACTGGAGTTTGCAGTGTCAGCCAATGCATTTCCAAATTTTATTGAGGAGCCATTAGATCCATGGCTGCTGGTTATTTCACTGGCACTTTCTGCAATGTCATGTAAATTGCATTCCATGACTTGAAATTTCTCCCCAGTAGATAGCTCTAAATGCCTGGCAGTGAAACTTACTCTCCTTCAAAGATCGGGTTCAATTGTCTGAATGGGTTCTGTGCAAAGCTACTTGTGAATGAATTCATGATCAAGGACTCGTTTCATGACACAAAAGACTGCAGATGGTGAGTCTGAAGCACAAAAAAAGCAAACTGCTAGAGGAACTCAGTGGGTCAGGTATCATCCATGGAGGCAGAGGGACAGTCGAGTTTTCGGGTCAAGACCCTGCATCGGGACTGAGTGTGTGAAGGGGAGTTGCTAAATAGAGGTGAGAGGGAGGAATGGGAATGGGGCTTGCAAGCAGCAGGTGGGGACGAGGGGGATGAGCAGATAGAACCACGCGGGGGAGAGGGAGGGGTGGAGTTGAGAGACAGTTGGTGGTGGGTGATAGGAGGAAACACAAGAGGCTGCAGATGCTAAAAGGAACGTCCAATAACAGCTGCATTAGCACAGAAATTGTAGGTCCTTACACCAGGACAGCAGGTTGAACAATCTTTTAACCATATTAATAAATGAGAAGAAAAGATAGTTCAACCTGCTGTCGTTTTGTTATCAGATACAGTCTGAATGACTGTACAATTTCTGTGTTCAATAAAGCTCCATGATTAATGGGTAGGGTTGTTGGTAAAAGAAGAAGAGGTAGAAAGACAATGAATATGCAGGGAATGGAGGTACAAGGATCATGTGTAGGCAGATGGGATTAGTTTAATTTGGCAGCATGCTCAGCACAGACATTGTGGGCCGAAGGGACTGTTCCTATGCTGTATTGTTCCATGTGTTCTAGATTTATCTCCAACAGTCAAGGTACCCAATGGTGAGACAAGAGACTGCAAATGCTAGAATCTGGAGCAAAAATCAAACTGCTGAAGAAACTCAACCGGTCAGGCAGCATATGTGGAGGCAAAGGAATGGTTGATATTTCGGATCGAGACCTTGAATAAAGTCTATTAGCCATCCTTCTAGCTCCACAAATGCTGCCTGGCCTACTGAGTTCCTCCAACAGTTTGTTAAAAAAAAACTTGCCTCATCAGCAAGGCCCTTTAAGTAGTACCAAGAGGAAGTACCATCCTCAGTAAGTCAAAAGTCTTGTATTTGATGAAGCACGTTTGAACTGTAGTGTTGTGATCTGGTAGATTTGAATTTCATTCAGGTTTATGCCGAGTCAGAAATTATTTACAAATGACTCCAGTTAAAACGACATTTTTGAGCAGTGTTTGAACACTGCTTGCAACTGAACTCGTGTGGCAGACTCTGGAGTATTTTATCCATTTAACACTGTGCTGCTCCAGTCTGCCTTCTGTACTCAGGAGGACCCTGTCTCCATACATCACAATTATCTTTATTCTTTATGATCGATTTAGGAGGCCCCAAGCAGATGAATGATTTGTTTCCACCTCCTGGCCAAAGAGTTTACTTCTGAAGCTGAGTGTCATGCAAGTCAAACGGATACTTGTTTATCTCTCTAACCGAGTTGCTTCAGTCTGTTTGGTCCGGCTCTCTCATTCGGGCATCTTAACTCAATTAAAAGGAAATGAAGACTGTCTGACCGACATATGAACCAGTATTCAGCTGAGGGCAGTTCGTTTAAAGCTGGCATTTATCATTTGCAGTAATTGCCAGCAGGTGACTTCCGACTTGAAAATACTCTTAAGCTTCCCAAAATTTATGTCATTAAAGGTCCAGTGTGTCAGTTTGTTATGTCACTTGCAAGCGAAGAAATGAACATAAACCAGCCAGTGGTGGAATTGAGGAGGCCAGACATTTTCCTGCTAGTGTGCATTCTGACATCATATTTTTTTAATTTTCTCCTTTTTACCAGCTCCTCCCATAATGTTATTCATGTTTGGCTGAATTATGACTTTACAGGGATTGACCAAAACCTTACTTACCGTGTGGCCGTTCTTCTTGTGCAAGCCAACGAAGTACAGTATCTGCAGGCTTTTTGATTGTTTGGATTTCTTGCTATCGTTAAATTTACTAATCTATTTTCCAGTCAGAAGCACACGGCAGCAATTGTTCCTGCCATCAAAGCTAATTATTTCCTTTTGTCGTACTGAGACTCAGTACAGCAGCCCAATGATGTTTGTGTCAACAGTGGCTCTTTATAAGAGCTACTGAATTAGTTCCTCTCCTCTGCCCAACACTAAATCTACTCCCACTGTCCTCTCAGGCAAACATTCTAGATCAAAGCAATTCTTTGGACAGGGAAGGTGTAATTGCCAACACATCCTGAAGTTCCCATAATTCAGTTGTAGGTTAAAGATTCTATTGGGAGGTTCTGCCACTCGATTTGCTGGACCCCTGAATTTCTCCATGTGCTGATTTCAATGGGCGGCAGATTCGGCAAGAAGTAAAATAAAGATGACTTTCCGATTTGAAGAGCAGGAGCTCTTCTGGTTAACGTTCTTCATTCCTCTCTCAATTCGTACCGAGTGAGAAATCAACAGGTCATTTAAGGGCTTGTCCCACTTGTGCGCCATTTGCGCGTCATTTACGCGATATCCTTAAAATTGGTTGGCGCCTCGTGGTGAGGCGTGGTGGTGTATGAAGTGATGCGCGGTAACGCACACCGCCCCAGGATTTTAGAATGCTCAAAATCCTCGCTCGCCACCTGCATGACGTATTCCTTGCGCATGCTGACGTACTGATGGCGTACACTGACGTACTGACGGCATACGTGTAGCGCATGGTGACGCATGGTTACGCACGGCGACGCACGAACATTGCCTATGCTAATTTATTATGCATCACGATGCGTCAAAGTCCGTAACCATGCGGCGCCCGTACACCATCGGCGCGCCATTTGTGCGTCATTTGAGCGCTGCACCACGTGACCACCCGGGTGTAAAGCGCGAGCAGTTTTGAAATTTTTTCACAGGGAAAATCCTTGCCACGGAGATCGGACTAACTACGAACGACATCGTAAATGGCTCCCAAAAGAAGCAGGGCCCTCAAGAGCACTTGGTGCGCGACTGTCGTACTGCTAGACGATTTTTGCGTGACTGTCGCACGTCAGTCACTACCGGCCTGTCGCATAAATGATGCGCACAAATGACGCCCAAGTGGGACAGGCCCTTAACTGCTTGATGTTGCCTCTGGGATCTTACTGCCAAGTTTACCAAGCTAACACAAGCCACTGCATTTAAAAAAATAGATTTCAGACGTTACTGCAAGAGCATGTTAGGATACCACAAATATGCAAATCTATCCAAAAGCAAAGATTATATAGAAACCAAATTTCCTCATTCTTCATGACTTTAGATCATTTTTAATTTGTTTGGCAGTGTTTTCTACAGATGGTAAGAGAGGACACAAATCATTGGAAAACACAAAATGCTGGAGTAACTCAGCGGATTAGGCAGCATCTCTGGAGAACGTGGATAGGTGACATTTTGGGTCGGGACCCTTCTTCAGACTGATCATTTATCCAGGGCATCTTAATTGTCTTAATTGTCATGGGTTGTGCTGAAGGGCGGTTTCTGTGCTGTGCGGTGACTCCACTATTTCTGGTCTGCAATGTTAACTGTTTCTCTTTCCACAGTCACTGCCTAACCTGGTGTGCATTTTCACCATTTTCTGTTTTAATTTCATTTATTTTTGTTTGAATTACAATTATTTTATTTCTCTTGGTACATGATGAATGAAAAACACTGCGTACAGTTGTAGAACTTTTTTCCTTTGGTTAGCCAACACAACCTTTTGCAAAGAGCAAACCTTGGCAATGTGACTTGAGGTAACTCAATAACTTCAAGTGATCAAGGATTGTTGGGAAGGGGCTGATTAAGTGGTTAACCGGAGGAAATAGCAGAAGTAGGTATTTGGCTCACCTTCGACCTCAGCTCCACTTTCTGCACTAACCTGACATCCTTAATATTTAAAAAAATATCAATCTGTCTTGAATATACTGTAACTGAGCCTCCACTGTCTTCTTGGGTAAATCATTGCAAAGATTCATCTTCCTCCTGGTGAAGACATTTCTTCTCATCTCTGTCATGAATTGCTGACCCTATTTAGACAGTGACCTATGATTTTGGACACTACACATGGGAGAAATTATCCCACACCTCTCCTGTCCATTTCCATAATAACTTTATACAAGTAAAATACCTTTTCGATGTTTCCAGCAGTATATGACTTGGAAGGTATACTTGTCAGGATCCCCAGCAATGTCCCCATGTTTTCATGGAATCCATAGTTCTATCAAGTCCGCAAATGTTTGCAAATAATCATTTTAAAATCACCAAAGGAATTGGACCTCCAGAAGCGTGTGAATATTGGGCAGGATTCTTCAGAACTGCGACTATATCAGGAATTACGGAGAATCTACAGATCATGTATGTTTGAATGGGGTTCTAGATAGTGTGTTAACAGTTGGCTCGGAATGGGCAGAATTGTGTCATAATTTGCATGCGATGCTCTAAAATTGTATTTACGTTTTGAATTTGACAATAACTAATCCCAGAAGTTGATGAGCATTTGCCGTGAATCCCGCAGAGTGTGTAACTATTTGCAATACCATAGAGTCTTACAGCATGAAAACAGGCCCTTCGGCCCAACTTAGAGAAGCTGACCAACAAGCCCCATCTGCAGTAGTCCCACCTGCCTGTGTTTTGCCTATATCCCTCTAAACCGGTCCTATCCATGCATCTGTCTAAATGTTTCTTAAATGTTGTACAGGGTCTTGGTGAGACCACACCTGGAGTATTGCGTACAGTTTTGGTCTCCTAATCTGAGGAAGGACATTCTTGCCATAGAGGGAGTACAGAGAAGGTTCACCAGACTGATTCCTGGGATGTCAGGACTTTCATATGAAGAAAGACTGGATAGACTCGGTTTGTACTCGCTAGAAATTAGAAGATTGAGGGGGGATCTTATAGAAACTTACAAAATTCTTAAGGTGTTGGACAGGCTAGATGCAGGAAGATTGTTCCCGATGTTGGGGAAGTCCAGAACAAGGGGTCACAGTTTAAGGATAAGGGGGAAATCTTTTAGGACCGAGATGAGGAAAACATTTTTCACACAGAGAGTGGTGAATCTCTGGAATTCTCTGCCACAGAAGGTAGTTGAGGCCAGTTCATTGGCTATATTTAAGAGGGAGTTAGATGTGGCCCTTGTGGCTAAAGGGATCAGGGGGTATGGAGAGAAGGCAGGTACAGGATACTGAGTTGGATGATCTGCCATGATCATATTGAATGGCGGTGCAGGCTCGAAGGGCCGAATGGCCTACTCCTGCACCTATTTTCTATGTCTCTATGTTTCTATGTTGTGATAGTACCTGCCTCAACTATCTCCTTCAGCAACGTTTTTCCATACACCCATCATTCCATGAGTTACCCATCAGGTTCCTATTAAATCTATCCCCCCTCACTTTAAACCTATGTCCTCTAGTTCTTGATTCCCTTACATGGGCAAAAGACTGTATGTTTCTCCCATCTATTCCTCTCAAGATTTTGTATACCCCTCATCATCCTGGGCTCCAAAGAATAACGTCCTAGATTGCTCAATCTCTCATTATAGCTTCGGCCTTCAAGTCCTGGCAGAATCCCCGTAAATCTTCTCTGCACCCTTTCCTTAACAACATCACTTAACATCATCTTTCCTACAATATGGTGGCCAAATAGAACACAATACTCTAAATGTGTCCTCACCAACGTCTTATATAACTGCAACATGATCTCCCAACTTCTATATAGTGTATCCCATAGCATGTGTGACAATTTGCAGTAAATCCCAAGTTGCAAATGGAGCATATACAAAGAATGTTTCTCTCACAAAAAAACATTGGTCAGAAGGAAGATTCCGTGCTTTACAGGATGTTTTCCCAACACCCACAAATGAATGTTTTTTTTAATCATATGTTACAGCAAATAAAATAGGTTTTAAAAAGAAATTGAGAGTTTTAATGTTAATTAAAGAAAATCCCTCAGAGTTAAGGAGTTACTGAGTTGGAACAGGAATCAAAGTCAAACAGCATCAAAGTCCTGTTGATTGTGCCATATGAGCATAATTGCCCTTCCTGCAGTTGGCGGATCCTCTTTATCTCTGTTATTACTTTCTCCCCTGTTTGGTGAATGATTTTGCCTTGTCTCAATGCCAGGCCCCAATGCCACTTCTGCCATGGTACACTCCTGTCGCGCGATAAGGAGGTGGAGAGCTGAGGGTTGAAAGTTAATCAACCTTACAAATTAAAGCTAAATAAAGCTGAAGCCCGGCAGAAATCCTGGTGTTCATTAACTCCGTGACTGTTGCATTAGTGCAAGGGTTATATGGGCTGCAGAAATTTTACTGTGTCAAGTTATGGTTCAAATTGTTCCAACCTTTGAAGGACCATCAAGGGATCATACTTTTTCACAGAATCAAGCAAGAGGAAATAAATACCTTGATCTAAAGGAAATTATTGCATTTCATAGAAATATTAATCAACACATAAAATGTGAATTTACAATCTATGTAATATGCCCAATACTCATGCCTAGAAATGAATTGCTTAGCAACTTGTTTTATGCACGAGATAATTGAATGTCAATGTAAAATAAAGTATAAGTAAACATAAAGATCTGAATAGATCACAATTCTTTTTGTGGTTTTCCGAGTATTTGACACACTAATGCCAAATGGATGGCAAACATAAATAATGGCATCCAGTTAGCAGCAATGCATATCAGAATGTCACTTCCATAATTTTCAGTCGAGCTTGCATCCGTATCACTCATCCAGAGTCTGCCTTCCACAGTTCCTGCTAAACCTGCTTGTGTGCAACTCTAAAGGGCTTTCCTGAGCAGTTCCGAGGCAGGTGCAGGTAGATCTCCTTTTACGTGACTAACATTTCCATTCCCTCTCAGATTCATCACTCCCCACCCCTCCCACCATGGCAGTGATACCCCAGTCGAGAAGCTTTCAAAATGCACTTCACATCTCCATCCTCTCTCACTACTTATTGATCACCTCAATTTCCTAACCTGGCAATCTAGCCATATAATCGAGAATTATTTCCATTAATCTCTTTGCCTTATCTTTCATCCTTTCAGATGTTGAAAATAAATTTGCCTTTGTGGGCATTCCTTCTATCCAATAGGCATTCTTTCTATCCAGAGATGCTGCCTGTCCCGCAGAGTTACTCCAACATTTTGTGTCCATCTTGCCCTTGCGGGATACAGTTTTAGAATAAGGGAGATATCTATTTAAGATGCAAGTAATGAAGGTCATGAACCTTCAGAATGTTCCATCTCATAGAGCTCTAGTGGCCAAGTTATTGAAAATCTTCAAGACTGAGATCACAGTTTAGTCTATAGGGTTCGAGGGGAACAGATAGGAAAGAGGTTGGAGCTGAAGTCAAGATCACTTCAGCACTGATCTTACAAGTAGACAAGTAGAGATGAAGATATGCAACCTTTTTCTGCTCCTACTGATATTAAGTCTTCATGAAAGTTTCTCCTTACAACCTAGCCCATTGACCAAGTCTTTGGTCACCCAGCTCTTTATGTAGCTCAGTCACAAGATGCTCTTGTGTAGTTTCTACTGCACAAAGATGAGTTATTGTTGCTGCACAATGAAATGGAAATAATCTTTGACCATCTTGGTAGACATTTTAATGTATCTCCCACCACTGATATGATTTGGAAAGTTGGGGCAGGATGTGCCTGACCTTCTGTTCTGACCTGTCAGCTGAAGAGGCTCCACACTGGCATCATAAACTGAAGGAACCGCATCACCTTTTTGAGGTAATGACTTGCATGAGCCCATTCCACAACTCATAATTTGCTTTATTTGCTGGGAGCAATTAGACAGGAACACTGTTGAAAGTTACAGGTGCCAGTTCAAATACTGAATAAGTTAAAAGGAGACCTCACACACAAAGGCATTGGGTAGGGAAGGGTAAAAAATCTTCTACACGTTCACTTAGCACCAATCAAAGAGCACCATTTTCCATAGATTTTTTGTGACAGCTTTGGGAGGTGCTTGGGTTCAACTTTGACGTTATTTCCTGTCCCTTTATGTTAATTACAAAATAGACTTGATGTGCTGCAGATTCCGAAGATGAAGTACTTCAGTGGCAAACTTTCATTTACATAGCTTCTATCACACCCTTCCTGGATGTTCAAAAGTAAAGTCACTTTTCTACACGGGAAAGAAAACAATTCGACTGTAGTGATCTCCCATAAACACCAATGTTGCAATAACCGATTTAGTTTTGTGATGTGGGCTGAGGGATTGCAGCCCCAGCCCACCAGTCAGCCACCCCCCTACGATCCTGCATACAGAATAGAGGCAGATGCCACCAATATTTCTGCGTTTTCCAGTGATCGCATGGACTACTTAGAGAGGGTTGGTAAAAATCCTTGGGGCATCAACAAAAAAGTTTGCTAAGTGGTTCATGGAATGTTGAACTTATCTTCTCTCAGAAACTTAAAGTCAAATCAATCCTCTGCATGTTTCTGTATGATTGAGGATAGCGACATCAACAAGAGTGTGTACATAGATATACATATTTTGCGGTAATTCAAAACACCAGTAACATTTTCTAAAGAAAGGCACACAATACTGGAGTAACTCAATGGGTCGGGCAGCATCTCGGGAGAACGCAGAAAGGTGACGTTTCGGGTTGAGACCCTTCTTCAGACTGATTGCGGGGGGGAGGGGGGGGGGGGGAGAGAAAAGAATGTTGGAAAAGAGAAAAGAGGAGGGGCAGGACAAAGCATGGCCGTTAATGGGTGAATACACGCAAGGGTTTTTTTCTGATCAGCAGATTATTGGACAAAGGCCAGAGGTAAAAAGACAGATGCAAATCCGAGAAGGATAAAGAGTTGCGAATTGTTAAACTCGGGGATAGAAACGTTGCGAATTGTGTAGCCATTGGAAGTGATGCAGGTGGAGGGGGAGGGGGAGGGGGGAAGGGAGGGGGAGGGGGAGGGGGGAGGGGGAGGGGGAGGAGAGAAACTGGTGCAAGGTCAGCCAGGGTTATATTTTAATTTGAACCAAGCTCATCACTCCTGATTGGTTTACTTTTGCATTAATTTGAAAGTTATTAACCTTGATTTCAAATCTCAATCTGGCTTCGCTCCTCCTTTATAACTTTCTCCAACACCAGAGGAACTCAGCGCCTCTACAATTTAGGGCGGTTCACATCCCTGACCTTAAGCACTCATTCACTGGGCGCCATGCTTTCAGATATCTGGAATTCCATCCTAATTTTCTCCTTTCAAGACACTCCTTACCTTTTTATTCCTTACTTTGTGAGACTGCCCTTTAAATTTTGCTTGACAAATGAATGGCTTGTGATATTTTACCTTAATGAGTTGAAAGAAATGCAAATGTTATTGCTGTTAATATGGTAAAACAGAATTCCTCAAAAAAGTTCCATAGGCTTGTTTGTATCTACACGAGAGGGGAAGCGGGACCCTGATGAACAGAATCATCAAAATATTTGTTTTGTCGATCAGGTTCAATTTTGCATGTCTCCACAGTTGATAATGTGACTCACTCCTCAAAATGGCACATAGAACTGTATTGCGGAACGATATTGTTTTTGGAATAAGAATGAGAGCGACAAATGGCAGAAATAAAATCCCACAATAGCACGATGAAGGATGTTTAAAAAATGAATGAAAGCCTTTTGGTTTTTCTCATGCTGAGGAAGTTCCCTGGATGTTTATGTTATGATGTATGAGGCCATTTTATCTTAGACAACGCAAGAAATATAATGGAAAGCAATATTAATCAGTTCAACGATATTGACTGTTTAAGAACAAGACACCCAAATTCAGCTGCAGTATTCATGGCTGAACACTTCCACCGCGACCAAAGAAATCCATCACAAGCTGAATTCCTAATGGTGCTACAGCACGCTCATCACAGCGTCTTTAACCAAACATTGTTCATTTCATGATTTAAGGATTTTTGGATTCTGAAGAAAGCCACATGTAACACGAGCTCCTGCTGAGACCCAGGACCCACACACTGCTCTGGACAGCAGTGTTACTGGTTGTTGCTGCAAACAGCCACTGAATGAGAGTCAGCGATTTTCTGCAAGGACGATCAAACAAGAGTGTAAATGCAATTGCCTGTTGAGCTAATAATACACAGAGAAGAAATCAAAGGAGAGTCAACATTTTATGTTGGATGATGTGGGTGAGTAAAAATTGTAAGTGAATAGATGTGAGCTTGAGTGTACAAACATAAGTGACTGCACAATTCTGTCAGTTATGAGATATTATAGTCTAAACGACTCCAGTTTTCAGCTGCAGCCACTGCATTTGACGACTGAAGGACAGGTTCGGTGATTCGGGGCAGGATTGTGATGTGACAGGGACACCTCAAGGATGCAAGCTGCTCTGTCACGGTGCCACTGAAATTGAGTTGCATTCATCCTGACTACTGGCCAATGTTACCTCATACTGTTTAAGAAGGAACTGCAGATGCTGGAAAATCGAAGGTAGACAAAAGTGCTGGAGAAACTCAGCGGGTGCAGCAGCATCTATGGAGCGAAGGAAATAGGCAACGTTTCGGGCCAAAACGTTGCCTATTTCCTTCGCTCCATAGATGCTGCTGCACCCGCTGAGTTTCTCCAGCACTTTTGTCTACCAATGTTACCTCATACTTCTGATGTAGGCCATGTAAACATGGAAGGAGTGGGGTGGGACTGGAAGGATCTTGGAGACTTCAGGAGAGTGGTTCATCCTGCTCTGGTTGGCTCCTCGATGATTCAGTTTGACTTTAAGTCCGTTGAAGGTGGAATCCCCAATAATGACGGTGTCACTGAAGATGAAAGGAGCTGACTGGAATTTCTTTCAAGATGGGCACCTATGTGTAATGAGTATTGATCAAGTCTTTTGAGGGTTGGTACGAGATGGTCCATTTTCAATGGCAACGGCATTTTGACAGCCCAGAATGATTGTCATGGGACATTGTATACAAATACGTCAGGAGTACAGTAGTGGCCATGACTTGAGCATTGGGCTAAAGCAGGCATTTGGGAAAAGCTGGGAGAGTTTTACTCTTCCAAGAATATGATGCTGCCTTTTACAAACAGAAAAGTCTATAAAGAATAAATCGTTCACTGTGACATTGAAAAATTATTGTAAAAAACAGTTGTTCTTGATGAAGCCCATTCAAGATCGCAGAAGGACATGACATCAACGTCCTTCCTCTCCTCCACATTCCCTTCTCTGTGATGCTCCATTTGGAATATCAAGACTGGCAATAGATTTTGCGCTTTGAAGGCAGAGAGTGCAGAATATAGTGTTGTAGCTGTGGAAAAAGTGCAGTTAAAAATGCAAAGGCCGCCATGAGGTAGATTGGAAGATCAGGAATACATCCTCAGCATTCACGAAGATCGGAATTCATCCAGTGTGTGCGTGCATGTGTAGAATCGACAGAATTCCACATTTGTCTCGTCAGTCACCACAGATCCCACAAGGTCAGAATGGAAGCAAGATATCCTCAATCCTGATGGAACGCCTGAGGCAATGATGGATTGGGACGTTTTTCTTACCTTGTTAAAGGGGCTATTAAATACTTGCTGAGGGCAGGGAATCTTGAAGCTAAGGGTTAGCAGCCTTAAAATGATGGTGTGAATATTAGTGAATGAATGCTTCGCATGTTCTTCCGAAATTCCTTGCAGGATATTTTAATGGAGGCAACAAACTGTACTAAACGGCATCTTTGTTTTAAAAGTGTTCAAAACAATTTCACACCAACTTGTTCAGAGTTAGTATGTTAACATTCATATCCTCCGTAATTTTAACATTCTCTGTAATTTTAGACTCTAGGTTTTTTTGCACCTTATGCTAATGAAATCTAACAGGGTCCCATTATATTTGAATCTTTGTTGCATCAGTGCATGGTATTAAGGAGCATGCGAACAGTTTAGTGATTTTGCTCTAGGCCTGAAATGACCGAGATTTCCCTGGAGTTATTGCTCCACAGTCTTCCTGTCTCACATAATCAATAATATCTGGCATTCTATACATAAAGGAGCTAAGCAGCATATGCAATTCTCCAAGCATGCATTACGGAACTTCCTGAGCTTATCTTGAACCATTCTGCTGGAGCAAAACGGATGCACGACTCCAAAAAATCCAGGCGTTTCACAGGAGGGAAAGGAAAGCCGGTCTCAGCCTTGCAGGGAATGCTAGCTAAACTGCAGCAGTGTCTGGAGACTGTTGTGGGGTTGTGACCTTCCTGAATGTTCATAAAAAGGGCCTCATTCATCATAATTCATCTCAAAACGTTAACCAAGCTAATGGGGTGATGTGTGAAAAGTGATTGGACGGTTGGAAATCTGTCTCCTGGCTCTGATGGAGAGGCTCTAATTGATTTCATTGTGTGGTAAATAACCCGCCTGCACACAGCATCAGATCATTGCCTAACTGCATTTCAATTGATTTGCAGTAATCACTGAACATTTCTTTTAAATAGAAATGTTAAGAGCTTGGTGTATGGGAGAGCATAGAGCTTTGCAAAGATCAGAGGATAATTGGGGTAAAAGGATGATATGCTGCTTGCGCAGACTGGCAAGATATTTGTTATTTTTAATGTTAAACTGACAAACCATTCAAGAGTAGACACAGAATGTTGGAGTAACTCAGCGGGACAAGCAGTATCTCTGTAGAGAAAGAATGGGTGTCATTTCGGGTCGAGACCCTTCTTCTGACTGACGTCAGGGGAGTGGGTGGTAGAGAGATAAAATGTAGCCGGAGACAGTGAGACTGGTCGGAAAACTGGGAAGGGGGAGGAGATGGAGAGAGAGGGAAAGCAAGGGCTACTTGAAGTTAGAGATGTCAATGTTCATACCGCTGGGGTGTAAGCTGCCCAAGAGAAATATGAGGTGCTGTTCCTCCAAATTGGGCTGGGCCTCACTCTGACAATGGAGGACGACCAGGACAGAAAGGTCAGTGTGGGAATGGGAGGAAGAGTTAGTGTTGAGCAACCGGGAGATCAGGTAGGTTTAGGCGGACTGAGTCTCCAAATCATAAAGGAAATTCGATGGTTTCTCCTCTTCGCTGAAAATTAAGGGCTTTCTTCAACAGTCTGAAACTTTTGTTACCTAAAATTCTCTATAGCATAATTGCTAATTCGTGACTTCTCGCATTATTTTCTGTCATCTTATTGCCCATCCCTATTCGTACTTGTGGTAGTAGTGAATCCTCCTGAATGTCTTTGGTCCATTTGCTGAAAATACTCCCTCAGAGATGGCACAGGGTGTAGCTGGTAGAGTTGCTGTCTCATGGTGCCAGAGACCCGGATTCAATCCAGATCTCGGGTGCTGTCTGTGTGGAGTTTGCATGTTCTCCCTGTGACCACATGGATTTCAACCCACATCCCGAAAGCCACGTGAGTTTGTAGGTTAATTGGCCTCTATAGTTTGCCCCAAGGGAGTGAATGCTAAAGTGGGATAATGTAGTGACCCATGGTGTGAATGAGTGATCCATGGTCAGTGTGGTCTTGGTCGGCCAAATGGCCTTCTCCATGCTGTATATTTCAAGACAATTCAATCCAATGCTTTAGGTCAGAGTTCCACTGTTTACAGGCAAAGTTTCATAATTAATAAATAAAGAATGTTTTTTTTGGTGAAAATACAAATCTTAAATTCTGAGGAAGCAGGTAAACAAAACCGCTGAATTAATATGCATGGTTTTAGCCTGTTTCAGCCAGGAAACTGATGGGAACACTATAATTGACCTCGATGAGTTAGAAAAGAACTCAGGTTTGAACTTCTGGATGGATATCATTGGATATGAAAGCATAATGTTCATGGAATTGTTACAGCACAGAAGGAGACCACTCTCTCTCTACATTGAGTTTCCCAGATCATTGGGAGTAAGTGCGCTCGCTCATGCATATCCCAGCAAATGTGTGACTTCTAAATATTTGTTCAATTTCCTTTTGAAACCCACAAGAGAATCCACATCCACATTCACTCCATACTTGGACAGTAACTCTAGATTATTATCATTCGTTATGTGAGATAAAAACCTTTTCCTCAATCACACCTAGATGGTGTTTAGTCAACCACTTAAAAGCTATGTTGCTGGATTTAATAACACAGAGGAATGGACTTAAGGTTGAGAGGCACAAATCTCATAGTACCAATCGGGGAATACAATACTGTACAGTTAATTAAATATATTTGGGGGAAAAAAGCAAGTCCTAATATTAGCCAGGGGCAAGGATCTGGCTTCAATCATTTGAGCAATGTAATGCTGCCAAAACCCAATGGACTTCCCAATATCCTTTAGGTAAGGGTGTCTGCTATCTTTACCCTGGTTGATTCTTGTGTGACTCCCAATCCCCACCAATATGGTTGACTTGAGATATCTGCCAGGTGAGACATATAACTAATAATAAGACATTACTTTCAGAAACATAATGTTCACAGAAGTACCTCACTTCTTTATTGCTATCCACAGGTGTCTTCTGCTCCACCAGAGATGGTTGCATAGAATTATACAGGTGTAAGGGAGTGGTTTTATGGTCTGAGTTAGTGATTAAACTATCAACAGATCAGATTTAGCTCTGCTGTCCTGCAGCGTTCAGTTGCTAGGATTGATCACAAACTGAAATCTGATCACTTTTGGAGCAGCGCATGAAACATCTATGCTTTTGGAAGAGTGCTTAATAATGATATGGGTGCAGAGGTGGTGCAGTGGGCAGTTCCCTTCTGGTGTGCACCCAATCCAATTGTGAATGGTAGTAGACATTTAAATACCTAATTACATACTAAGCTCCACGGACATTTCAATCCATAGTTACAGCAAAGCCGATAACATGAGTAAAGTATTTGCAAACATCTTCAGCCGGAAGTTTTGAATTAATGAATTATCTTAGTCTGCTCCTGAGGTCACTCCAATGACAGCTATTGTGATGATAGGACCTCAGGAGGTCAATAAATGGTGAAAGACACTAGCTGCAGCAGAGACTGCGCTTGAAGTCTCGTGTCCCATAACTTATTGGCTCAATTCAGGGTTTTTCTGTAGAGCGTGATACTATAGCTTCTACCAACATTGTGAAAAATTACTCACATATATGCAACCTGCTAAAAGCAGGACAAATTCAATCTGTTCATTTACCAACCCATCAGTCTACTCACAACCACTTACAGTGATGGGAGATGTCATCAGTGGAGTTCGTGGAGCCTCTCACTGACCAGTGAATAGGTTGTTCCCATTCATTTTTAGTTTGGTGAGGAAAACCAAACCCCCTTTCAGCTTTGGTCCAAAAATATTCATAAAAGATGAATTCCAAAGGTGAAGGCAAAGTGATCGTGAATGAAAACAAGGCAATATTTGACTGCATGTCACTCTAGAAGTCCGAGTAAAATTGAACCAGGGGAAAAACAAGAGCTGGAATCATACCTATAATTTGATGGTTGTGATTGTTAGAGACCGAATAACTGAGCCACAGGGTATTGATGCTAGAGATATGGAGGGCAGGGCCCTGGATGTAGCTGTTTGGACATTGACCTTCGCTCCGTCATATGGTCAGAAGTGGGTATATTCACTCCTGGGTTCAGGCCCCTGGCTTGGCATGTAACACCATCACTACATCTCAAAATACAATCTTCACTACATGTCAAGTGGCTTGGGATCATGATGTGACTGACTAAAGCCTTTCCATTATCCCCAAGTACAATCACATGTCAGGGATGTGTTGCAGTTCTCCCATTTGGCTTGGATGAATAAGCCACAATGCATTAGATAGACACAAAAACGCTGGAATAACTCAGCATCTCAGGCAGCATCTCTGGTGAGAAAGAATGGGTGACTTTTCGGGTCGAGACCTGAAACGTCACCCATTCCTTCTCTTCAGAGATGCTGCTTGCCCTGCTGAGTTACTCCAGCTTGTTGTGTCTATCTTCGGTTTAAACCAACATCAGTTTCTTCCAACAATGCATTCCAGGACAAAACAGCCTTACTGACATGGTACCCCATCCACCACTCTAAACATTTACTGCCTTCACCACCAGTGCAGCATGCTGCAGTGAGCACCATCTGCAATGAGGCAAGCCTTGTTCAAAAGCATCAGGCAGACTTACAAGCTCCACAATTAAGAAGGACAAAGGCAACAGGCACGTGATAATATCACCACTCCTGACTTGGAAATATATCACCAATTCTTCATTGCTGTTAGGTCAAAAACCTGGAATTCCCCATATATCTGAAGCTGATTTTCAAAGGCAATTAGGTATGGGCAATAAATGCTGGTTTTGCTAGTTACAGGAAACAGTTTGAGTGAAGACTATTCATCAGATGCTATCAGTGCGACATATTTTGGTCATTAATTCAGTTGCATACTGAAATACTATTGGATTCTGATGCACTTATGGGAGGGTTGCCATTTTTATGTAGACTTTTAAGAATGGCTGCAGGTGCATTCAAAATATATTTGAGCATACACATTCCTCTGCTTGTTTTTAATGAGAAAGTAGGAGTCAGTTCAAAGGAGAAACAGAAAAAAATTGCAAAACCTTAATTAAAGAGGGAGAGTTTGGCAGAAAGCAATATGTGCAATGTAAGTCTTCCGTCACAGATTCCGAGGATAAAAATAATACGATGCTGAAAAATGCATTTATACAATGAGCATAACACATTGCGATTCGCTTTGAAGCGTACAGTTCAGGAACTACTGAACTATAACACTCCAGGAGCATCTGTTTTTCAAAAACCTACCAGCCATTTTATCCTCTGGTAAACTTAGCCATTTACTTGATTAACAGTATTAATAATTCATGCAAGGAGTGTGTGTGATGGTTAAATGGCCCATTCTTGTTTTAATGCTACTTACTGCACGATCGTTATTAGGTAAGAATCCATTGTATGAAGACTTATATCTCGATGGGTCTGTTAGGACTCAACACCAGAACTTGAGCTGATATTATGCACCGTTCCAAAGGAATGCAAGTAGCACTTGTCCTCTGATGTGATGTGAAGCTTAGGCCACATCCTACTTATTTTTTCTGGTGAATATTCGTGAGTCTTGGTACGAGTTGAAGAACAGAAAGACATGCCACGGTCTTGCCTAACATAAAACACCGACAATAATTCACGTTCGTCCCTTTGGCTGTCGGTCATTGAAGGTGGAGAACCACTACTATATTTATCAAAAGCAGCTCTTTCCAAATTCAAAGACATAGTCAAACTCAAAGGTGGAAACACCTTGAGGTGTTTGACATTGTAACAAAGTGTGATATAAAAGCATTTTTTTTCTGCCAGGAACCTGGTAAAGCTCCGCTGCAGCCACACCAAAGCTTTGACATCCTTCTTTATAGGGGGTGCCCAGAATGCAGCACAGTTACGAACAATGATTTATAAAGAATGTAGAACACAGAACAGACCCTTCAGCCCACAATGTCTGCGTTGAACATGATGTCAATTTAAACTAATCTCATCTGCCTGTACATGGTTCATATCCCTCTGTTCCCTGCCCATTCACATTCCTGTCTAAAAGACTCTTAAATGTTATTTTCATAGTATCTGCAACCACCATTCCCTCCTCTGTATAAAAAAGCCCAGCCTCACAATTCTCCTTTAAATTTTCACCCTCACACCTTAAATCAAGGCCCTCTAGTATTTGACATTTCCACCTTGGAAAAAGACTCTTACCATATGCCCTATCTATTTCTCATCATTTTTAAACTGAGGTTGCCCCTCAGCCTCCAAAGCTCCAGAGAAAACAATTAAAGTATGTTCAACTTTTCCCCGTAGTTAATCCAGGTAACATCATAGTGAACCTCTTCAGTACCCTCTCCAAAGCCTACACATCCTTCTGTAATGTGGCAACCAGAACAGCATACAAATTCAAAATGTGGTCAAACCGAAGTTTTATATAGCTACAATATAACTTCCCAACTTTATTCTCAATGTCCTGACTGATAAAGACAAACATGCTATTTTATCCTAACCACTTGTGTTTTTCACTTTTCGTGAGTTATGGACTTGTACCCCAAGACTTCTCTACACATCACTGCTCTTAAGTATCCTGTTGATTGTATAAACCTTTACTCTTCGATTTGACCTCCCAAAGTGCAATACCACCCACTTGTCTGGATTAAAGCCCATCTAGTTCTCTGCCCATATTTCCAATGGGTCTACATCCTGTTGAATCCTTTGAAACATTCCTCACAATCCATAACTTTGCCAATTTTTGCATTGTCTGCAAACTTAGTAATCAGTCCACCTACACTTTTATCCAAATCATTTTGTACATATTTCAAAAACAAACTAGGTACCTGCACCAAATCTGCGGAACACCACCAGCCGTAGACCTCCAGTCAGAATAACATCCCTCCACCACTACCTTCTGTTTCCCATCATCCACTTCAGTCTGAAGAAGGAGCCTGACCTGAAACGTCACCTGTCCATGCTGCTTGACCTGATGAGTTACTCCAGCACTTTGTGCCTTCTCTTGATTTTATGCACTGTGTCTCCATTATTATCAAGGATTCTCACATGGGTTTATAATATATTTATCAAATTATTGTGTCACATTCATCAACATTAGTTGCCATTTCGGCACATTCCAGGGGAGTTCATGTATGTGCAGCTTGCAAATGCTTTCAGACTCCTGCACTTCATTGGGTTCAAATTCAGAGATGTTAACAGGAGGGGACTTGTAAACATAAAAGTGAGACCACATGGGAATGTGATTAAAACCTGGAGATCTGTGCCACAGCAGGTTAGTGAGAGAGGTAACAGAAGGGAAGAAGAATATAATAGGGAAAACATCTAATTTAAAGTTAATCCTGTAAGGAGTTTGTGATTTATACCACCACTATCTGGGACAAAAACTATAATTTGAGAATACAACGCTTCAGTTACGTCGCCTTCTGATGTAGGACATTGTCACACACTTGCTTAAGGATTTCTACAATTGTTTGTTTACAACTTTTCCATACCAGGTTTATTGACAAAATGTCAAATAGAAGGAACTCCTCTGGTACATGGCTGCCTCTATGAAGGTCTTTCTCCATCATATGTCCCTATTGTGATTTTCTTTCAATAATTGGGCTGAGAGTTGTGGAAGAAGTGCTTTAAACGGCTTGCAAATCGAACTGGACCTTGTGCAATCTGTTGCACCTGTTTGGTGCCTATGTTTTTCATTACTGTAATCTCCAAATCTATTTATTGTTAGAATGTGCCATCATGCTTCTTCATGAAGATCGAGCTGCTTGCACATTAAAGAAACCAGACCCGGTCATTATTAAAATGTCATTTTATGGCAACAAACGCATTAATTCCAACTGCGGCAAACTTCTTTTGGGACCCTTTGTCTGTGAATCCTTGCTTGAAACATTAAAGGGGCATAAAAACTCAAATAAGATAAATTGTGCATCAAGAAGAAGGTATAGGCGACTGAAAACCGTCCAAAACTATCATCATGCTCTTGAGCACTACACAATACTAATCTCATGGACTGTCTTTCATTGTACTGAGGACTTTTGTTTTTTTTTGCTCTAGAATTGGGGTTATTAATTTATTGAATTGTTATTTATGATATATTTTCTCTATGTATTGTGTTTACAGGCCTGTTATGCTGCTGCAAGTAAGAATTTCATTGTTCTGTAGACAGTACATATGACAATTAAACACTCTTGATTTAAATGTAGGTTTAACTTTTCTTTTGTAAAATTAAATACGTTGCTACATTCACAGGGTCATTGATCCAGCCCTCTGGATTATCACAACAACAGTGAGTGTGTCGTGTTGTCAATTGAGACTCACGGAGAAAGAATCTGTCAATTGTTATTGGAAATAGGAACTAGAGAATATGAAGTGACATAGAGGGACATGCATCAACAACAAGGTCAAAATGTAAACCAGAGCACAATTGATTTGGAATCAAATTTGCCACCAAGATAATTAGTTTCCACTTTATGACACCTGAAGATCTATTGTAGTATTTTATGACCCACAATGTTACACAAATGGAAGCACCTATGCTTAGTCCCATGGGGGGGTCACAGACGTCATCCTCATCTCCCATACAACTGTGGTTCCAGTCTTAACATTGTCAATGACTGCACTTGTCTATTAAATGCCATATACTTTTTCTTCAGATAAAAAATGTTAATCAAGGTGTGATCCAATTTTCTCAGAGGAATAAAACTGTCTCATCTCTATCTTAAATGGACAATCCCTTATTTTAGATTTTCCATCAAGAGGAAACATCCTTTCCATATCCATTCTGTTACAACCTCTCACGATTATACATTTCACCCAAGTTCACTCTCATCTTATAAAATCCAGCTGGTAAACACGTAGCCATTTCATTCTTTACTCAGTCAACTGCTTCCAAAAGCATCAACAACCTTTCTTAAATAGGATGACCCCAGTATTGTACATTACTAGGCACTTCCCCACGCACTATGTCCTCATTTTGAGTCTTTTGTCATAAGTGGCCCATTGCCTCTGTAGGTAGGGACTCAATATTCAGACAGAGATGGCATCATATCTTTAATGTGTATGATTTCAAAAGTCTACATAAGCACAGTCAGATCCAGCATTTATGTAACACATGTGTGCAGCACATGAATGGCCCACCCTGAAAACATACTGGAAAATATTCATCCACAGGTACTGGAGCAACATTCTGAAGATAGACGAAGAGCTGGGTGAAATATGAGAAGTTTCAAGTTGGGTCATACTACCCCACATTAAGTTTGGCATCTAAGACCCTTCCATTGTTGACTTGTTCAGAAGCTGCTTTCCAAGACATACCTAGTTCAAGTGCACATTATTGATATTCTTTGAATTTCTCCATCTGTAACCTTCAGTGGTCAATGAGCAATGACTGCATCCAAGATCAGCTGAACCATTAAATTCTATGCAGATCAGTGTCCTCCGTGACTATAGATTATTTATCCAGGCTCATACCTTTTTAATCCATCAGCATGTGGTCAAGTCGTTTTGTTTTTAGCCAGTGTGTGGGGTCTTACTCAGAATTTCAAACAGGCTGATTCTTCAAAGCTTCTGACCAAATTCAGATTTTATTTCTTATAATCCAGCTCAATAAACAAATTATTATTAAAAATATGTTGTGTTGTGGTTTATGTGGAAATAATATTGTTTAAATGGAGATGGCATATGCCAGGTACATCTACAGCTTAATAATGTAGGGGATTTCTGGGCTGAGAATCATAGAACGATGGGGCTTAGCAAGATGCTAGTTCCACATGTGCCAGCTCTTTAAAACGAGCCTTCCATTCAGTATCACTCCTATGCCCACATTACCTGGTTCTGTAAAATCTTCCCTTTTAAACATTTTGAAAATAATTACCGGATCAGGTTCCTCGATCCTTTCTGTCAATGAACTTCACATCACAACAGGTGCTTTCTGGGGCAGGGGTTGGGAAGGGGATTATTTTGCAACGTGTTTCTGCTGTTTACACGAGTTTCCATGTGCTCTTGATTCATGATTTTAGGTTTCAGTGTCACCTTGAATGTTCCTTCTTCTCTGAGTGCTAATGGGTATTGGATTTCCATGGGTCAAAGTGATGCGACATTTTTCAAGGAGATTTTGAGTTTATCCTTGAAGCTCTTCTTTTACTCCCCTGGTTATATTCTCCTGTATAATACTCAAATGGGTTTGTACACTGGCCATATATTTAGCAGAAGATAGACACAAAATGCCTAATGTTTGTGTTTTCATTTTCTTCCCTGTAGGAATGGCAAGTTTACAATTCAGTCCTGAACTGGTGAAGTAGGAAGTATGGCATAGGAACATCAAACAACAGCGGCCAACACTGAAACAACCTCTCATCACCCCAACCCCATTGCAGCTCATCATAAAGAACTGCTCCTTCCTGTCTCTTCCTAACTTCTACAGAAGCACCACAGAAAGCATACTGCTGGGTTGCATCGCAGTTTGATTTGGGGACAGCTCTGCAAGAAATTGCAGAGTTGTGGATGTAGCAAAGTCCATCTCACAGACCAGACTCCCCACCATTGTCTCCAACACTTCACACTGACTCGGGAAAGCAGTCAACATAATCAAAGACATTTTCCACCCCTTCATCTCGCTCCTGTCAGGTAAGATGCAGAACTTTGAAAGCATACATCACCAGACTCAGGAACAGTTTCTTCCCCTGTGTTATCCGGCTTTGGAATGGTCCTTCCATAAGCTAGGGCACAGTCCGATTCCCCTCTACCTTGTCATGGACGCTGCGCTTTGTCTCTGGAACTCTCTATCTCACTCTACCTATTGTATGTGGGTTTGGTTTGATTGAATTTATGTATAATATTATCTGGCTTGATTGGTTGGCATACAAAACAAAGATATTCACTGTACCTTGGAACACGTGACAATAATAAACGTAACCTAATCAAACCTTACCACCAATATGTATTCCCCCACTCCTTAATTCATAACACATTCACCACAATTCTGCAGCAATAGCATACTTCTCCAGTCCTAACCTTTATTAACAATTCAAATTATTTCCCTATCTGATGTGTTGGCACATATTATGCATCGTTAGAGGGTTGAACTTTGGTATCTCATTTGAGTAGTTCAAGAAAGCACTGACATATTGAGTCTTCTTATTGTTATGCCATCCCAGTGCCACAGTTTCCATCCTTGACTGATCATCATGTCATGTGTACAGGGTCAATTGAGAATTGAAGAGTGTCAGAACTCGAGTCGATATCACTTCTTCCTAAAATGTTGCGTTCAAGGCCAATTGCAAAACACTACCTGTTGTCCTGGCTGAAATCAACTCAATGAATATAGCCTTAAAGCATTGAAGCATTTTATTTTATTTTATTGGCTCTGCCAACTAACCTCTTCAATCTACCACTGGAATATCTGAGATCAAATGCTTTGCAGAGATTGTTTGAACTAATGCGCCCAATTCTGAGAGAATTCCCACAGTTTGGCTTTAGATTCAGATATATAATACGATATGGAGCATACATTATTCGCACAAGGCTATGATCTTGTAGAGGAGAACAATAAGTAACCTTTTTCCAAGATAAGTGAGCTTTTATTTTGCCATATGTTGCATTTTATTCCCAATGTTATAAATTAGATGATACAGGGCACAGGGCACAGGGACCTGGAAGCAAGCAATTATAAATAGTAAAGGAAATAAATTGAATGGAGTAATTAGCAAGTCAAGCAGCATCTTTAGAGAACATGGATAGGTGACGTTTTGGGTCTGGACCCTTCTTCAGACTTCACTGAAGAAGAGTCCCTCAGAGATGCTGCTTGTTCCGCCAGCACTTTGTGTCCTTTTATGTAAACCAGCATCTGCAGTTCCTTGCTTTTCCATTATAAATAGTCGTTGGAAGACACAACGACTAAACCCATAAGATAGGTTTTGAAAAAAGACCGCAAAATGTATTCTAGCTGCTGAAAATCTACTTATCGTGCCACAGTTGGTTACATTCTGACTCCTGAGATTGGATTCGAATATTGAATGTGAAAGATGCCGAAGCATATTTTTATAAGCATTATTCTGCCACTATTCACATCACACAAGCAGATTATCATCACGTTGCTGTCTGTGGGAGTGTTCCATTTAAGCGATGATACCTCACTGGTTGTAAAACACTTTGCAACAACCTGCAAGGTGTTATATAAATAGAAGTCCATTATAAAAAAATATTTGCTGGAACCATAGTGGACTAGTTTAACAACATTGGACCAGAGTTGCTCACCTCCCAGGGGATGAGGATCACAACATAAAACTGCCCCAAATTTGGCGCTAACTAACAACCTCATTCAAGGCTACTAGTTGGCTGGTGTGGGAAAGGGTCAATTGTCACATGGGTTGAATCAGGACGTGAGGTTCTCAGGCTCGGATTGATTAATATTGTTAGCTAGAGTGATGAAACTTTCCTGCGTCACACCTGACCTGAGTGTCTGATGCTTAAGAGGAAAATGTTCCATTCCCAGGAAGAGCATCTCAGATCTCTGTCGCAGTGTAATAATTAAAAATAGGAACATGTATTCACTCTTTGGGAAAATCCACTGGGGATATCAGGCTCCGAGTTTGTTAATCCGTCTCAGAGAGGCTTGGGAGACTGACTTACAATTGAACACAACTTTCCAAAGCCGGACACAGTTAACCGTTTACTTTGGGCAACGACTGACACCAATGCTCACAGATATTAGTGCTGAACTTCTGTACATTTACATCAAGATGCTGCTTTTGTTTGCTAATAACTGAGATCTATTTATTCACATGGTTACAATTCTAATTGAATAAGATCTACTTTTTTCAACAAATATGACACCAAAATTGCAAATGCAGTAATTTAAAAATTAAGTACATGAGTAGCTAGTGTTCAAGCTGTTGCCTCCATTTTAAAATAAAGGACTGAACCTTTAAGGCATAGTGGTGCAGCTAATAGAGCTGCTGCTTCACAGTGCCACAGACCTGGGTTTGATCCTGACGCTGGATGCTTTCTGTGTGGAGTTTGAATGTTCTCCCTATGACCCAATGGGTTTCCTCCGGGTGCTCTGGTTTCCACCCACATCCCAAAGATGTGTGGGTTTGTAGTTTAATTGGCCTCTATAAATTGCACCTAATGTGTAGGGAGTGAATGGGAAAGTGTGATAACATCGCAACTGTGAGCTCTTCACATCTGCAAGACAAATAATTGCAAGAATATCGAGAGGATCGGAGGTGGAACTGTTTGGGGACACAGTAATGATCCCTCAATATCCTATTGCATATGCACACAAACTCACCGGTCAAGGTCTACTTTGCTGTGACTGTTCCATGCCAATCATGGTCTTGAATGTATAACAGAATGTTGCAGAAGTGACACCATGTCTGGCATCACTGCACATGCCCCACACCCTGGGGGAGCCAGGTCAAGTATCCTTCAATGCACCACTCATGCACAAATGCACATTACAGTTAGCAACTGGGTTTTAGATTACATTGATTCCTGTAGCACACAATTATCTTGTTTGGTTCAAACTGTGGCAACTCTGCAGAATCAGCCTTCACCCTCCCTTGGTCAGCTTTAGCAGATGAATTTGTTCTGCATTGAGCTGACATATCTCTCTCCTTCCTCAAATGAGTTTGGCAAAATTCAGCCTTTGTTCAGCTTTAAGTATGACCATCAGTCAATCCCGTGGCCTGAAACTCATTTCTCCTGGCCTTTGTGAGGAAGAAGAGGCAATCAGTGCGTTGATATTAGAAAATCTGGCCTGACTTACAGTACGTAATTCATCAAAAAAAAAAAATGCATTTGACTAACATCAGCCAATGAAAGGGTTAAACGGTACAATATTAATGCATGAAATGTTCAAAGATAGCAAAGCAGTAAAAGTTTGTGGGAATGTGACCAGATTGCACTGATAGACCTGAAAATTGAACTCAGATTGCACTGCGCGCGAGACTTACCAAAAAGTTAATGAACTGAAAGTGACCTTGATCAGTGAGTCAGAGACAGGGATGTGAGGCACTCCCCTCTCATGCTGCCAACCTTTGCTATGACATTCATCAAGCTTCCTCCTTGATCTTTCAACCACAACTTGCATGTTTTCTAATCAGCTTCTAGGCCTGAAATGCACCTCCCAAACGTCCCATAGAATGTACAATATCCAGCAAGGGTTAACCCTTTGAGGATAATTATGATATTTATGAGTCTATGAGAACCGATATAATGAAGATTTTATCAGCATAATAAGATGGAAAAGCTGTAAACGAGATGAGAAAGATGCATGGCAGAGAAAGGAAGTGTCGGAACATAGGATAAAACGGCGCCAAAGTAATAAAAGGGCCCGACCACAGGGGAGGAGCGGATGAGGACGCCTGCTCAGTCCATCTAACTTCTCCACGTAGAAAGAGATTATGGTCTTCACAAGATTCAGGCAATAACGGGTGGCATGGTGGTGCAGCGGTAGTTGCTGCCTTACAGCGCTTGCAGTGCCGGGAACCCGGGTTCGATCCCGACTACGGGTGATGTCTGTACAGAGTTTGTACGTTCTCTCCGTGACCAGGTGGGTTTTCTCCGAGATCTTCGGTTTCCTCCAACACTCCAAAGACCAACGACGTACAGGTTTATAGGTTAATTGGCTTGGTGTACGTGTAAATTGTCCCTAGTATCCTATTATCCACTAGTAGGATAGAGTTAAGGTGCGGGAATCGCTGGTCGGTGCAGACTCGGTGGGCCGAAGGGCCAGTTACAGTGATGTATTTCTAAACTAAACTAAACAGCTCAGTAGGAATTACTTTCGAAACAATGAGAAAATAAATAGGAGCTTGAGCAGGCTATTTGGTTCTTTGAGCATGTTCCACAATTCATTAAGATCATGGCTCAATGCCATTTTTCTGCACTATCCCCATGTCCTTTGATTCCCTTAATTTCCATAAATACATCAATCTCTGTTTTGATGGATTGAACCTCCACAGTCATTCAGGATAAGAAATGTAAAGATTCACTACTTTCTGAGTGAACACATTTTCTCTTATCTCAGATGCTAAGGGCCCATGGGAAAAACACAAAGTGCTGGAGAAAAGCAACGAGTCAGGCAGCATCTGTGGAGGGAATGGATAGGCGATGTTTTGGACCTGGGCACATCTCAGGTTTGAGTGTCTCCATGTTAACTTTTAGTGCTCTGAAAGACACTTGGTTTCTTGGAATATTAACATTAACCAACCTTTCGCCATATAAAAAATATTGCGTGCTTCTATTTGGTGCATTAAAGTGGATAGCTTCATATTCCTCCACATTATATTACATCAGACAGGTTTTTGCCCACTGAGTCACCTTGTCTACATCCACTTGAAGTCTCTTCACAACCTCCTCCCTATCAATATCAATCAATCAATATCAGTTTTATTCGTCCCTTGCACATAAAGTGCAATTGAAATGAATTTGCCAGCAGCGGTACGATGAAAAAAGAACACACAAAAACACAATGAAAATTTAACACAAACATCCACCACAGCATTCATCACAGTGGTGGAAGCCACAAAAGTTGGCCAGTCCTCCTCCATTTCCCCCCGTGGTCGGGACCTCAACCCTCTGCAGCCGCCGCTGCGGGCGTCCAGATGTTCAGACAAGGTAAAGTCCAGATAAAGTCCTGGTAAGTCCTGAATCGGTGCTTCCCCTACTGACAATAACACTTTATTTTGTGTCATCAGCAAATGCAGAAGTATGATATTTGGTTCCCACAGCTTAACATAGGTCATGAACTGCTTGGTCCCACGTACCATCTTCTGTGTTGCATCATTCTGTTACCACAATGCACGCCATAAAATATATTCAATAACTGCTTTCCCTAATAGTTTAATTACATAGGACATGGAACTTAGAACAGGATAGCATGAGAACAGGCCCTTTGGCCCACAATGTCAGTGCCAAACATAATGCCAAGAGCAACTCATATAATCCATACCCCTCCATATCCATATGCCTATTCAAAATTATCTTAAATGCCGCTGCCTCAACTGTAGAGAAGTTTGACGCGCTGGACAGCAGGATCAGGCCAAAGACCTGACTTTATGACTATGGAGAGGAAACAGCACAGGATAAACCCTGTGATTTTGAACTTCCACCCGTAATTTTCAAAATGATTCAGCAATGATTGAATGAGTTTATAAATTACTTAAGCGATATAGAAAAAGACCTGGAGACACAAGAAACTGGAATCGTGAGCAAAACATAAAGTGCTGGAGGAACTCAACGGCTCGAGCAGCATTTGTGGAGAGAAATGGACAGATGATGTTTCAGGTCAGGATCCATCTTCTGAGTGTCTTTGTATTTTGCTGGAAAAAAAGCTGAATGCATGTCATAACTGGGCTGTCATTTTATTGCAGTGTGCTTTACTGCCACACAGCCAACTGAAATGCAAACAGGATTCTAGATTTGACCAGAACCTGCTTAATAGTACTTCACATGATTAAATATTCTTCTGCATCCTGATGGTCTCTCTAATTTAAGGGTAATGTTGGAGTTCTTATTTCTCCCTTCCACTTATTTTTTTTGCTATTGATCTGATGCAAGTTGGTGCTACTTGCAGAGGCATCAACAGCTGGAATTATCCTCTGCCATCATTCCCCAACCACATACATTTTTTTAAAGGTGAATGCAATAACTTCGGTGACTGAAGGATGAGCTTGATCGTATATTATTTGTTCTTATCATTGTGATCTTTTCCTTCAGTTGTTCAGTTTCATCTTGAGTCAGTAGAAGTTAACATTACTTGGACGTTGCTGCCCACCATTTTTAATAATGAGATCGTTCGATATAATTACAAGTGATGCTGCTTCAGAGGTATTTAATTGGGTGTTAGAAGCTTGTTCTATTAATCTGCTAAATCTCTGACATCCTCTAGTTTTGATAAAAGGTACATTGTAATCTTCCAGATTTAGTTCTGAATTTACTAACTTTAGCTTACTCACTTTTCTTCCTTCATGTATCAGAATTGGCCAACTCTGCCTATCACTGCTAAATTCAGTTTTACTTTTCTTCTAGCAAATGAAACATAAACCAAAGAAATAGTTAGATCTCAAGCCGGGTGTTGAGCAGCCGGGTTGTTGTCTCTGTGTCAATGTCTGCCAGGCCCTGAGCTCCATTTGGCGGGTGGTAGAGCGGGCACCTAGAGATGACATGGTTGGCTGTCTGTTGTTCATAGCAAAAGGATTTGAGTATAGGAGCAGGGAGGTTCTACTGCAGTTGTACAGGGTCTTGGTGAGACCACACCTGGAGTATTGCGTACAGTTTTGGTCTCTAAGTCTGAGGAAGGACATTATTGCCATAGAGGGAGTGCAGAGAAGGTTCACCAGACTGATTCCTGGGATGTCAGGACTGTCTTATGAAGAAAGACTGGATAGACTTGGTTTATACTCTCTAGAATTTAGGAGATTGAGAGGGGTTCTTATAGAAACTTACAAAATTCTTAAGGGGTTGGACAGGCTAGATGCAGGAAGATTGTTCCCGATGTTGGGGAAGTCCAGGACAAGGGGTCACAGCTTAAGGATAAGGGGGAAATCCTTTAAAACCGAGATGAGAAAAACATTTTTCACACAGAGAGTGGTGAATCTCTGGAACTCTCGCCACAGAGGGTAGTTGAGGCCAGTTCATTGGCTATATTTAAGAGGGAGTTAGATGTGGCCCTTGTGGCTAAAGGGATCAGAGGGTATGGAGAGAAGGCAGGTACGGGATACTGAGTTGGATGATCAGCCATGATCATATTGAATGGCGGTGCAGGCTCGAAGGGCCGAATGGCCTACCCCTGCACCTAATTTCTATGTTTCTATGTTCTGCTCCACATTCACAGGCTGGGCTTTGGCGGAGTCCCCATCTCCACATGCTGGCATTGAAACGCCCAACTCTAGTGGTGAGCTTCACCCATGCTCCTCTGGGGAGCCTGGACAGCTTTTATCTGGTGAAGAGATGTAGCTGTGTAATGGAGGTGAGGTTGCCTTCCACTCCTGTGACCACTTGGTAGCTATCCAGTGTGCTTTTGTCTCACTTGGCTGGATGGGTTGCTAGGGGGTGGTTGCAAAGGGGTGACGGGATTTCAGTCGGGGTGGCCTCTGCTCTCTGCTGATAGCCTGATGGAGGAGGTGATCTGGGTCCATGGCACGATGAGATAGTGCCAGAGTTGCTGCTTGCCCTGCACTTCTTGTTTTACTTTTAATATGCGTTTAGTCTGGCCTACTGGTTATTCACCATAACCACGTTACCAAGAATTCAGTACAAGACACAGAAGCAAAATGTTCTTATAACTGTTATTCTAATTGCTTCCATCAAACACTAGGTCTCACTCTATCAGAGATATTACCCGTTGTTCTATCCAGCCCTCTCGGCAGTCTCTGGAACATAAAACATAGAACAGTGCAGCACAAGAATAGGCCTTTCAACCCATAATGCCTGTGCCAAACATGATGCCCAGACCATCACTCATCTCCCATTTCCTGCATATCCATATGCCTATACAAAAATCTTTTACAAGCTTCTATTATATCTGTTTCAACCACCATACCCAGCAGCCATTCCAGGCACTCACCACCCTCTTTGTAAGAAAACTTGCCCTGCACATCTTGTTTACATTTTGCCTCTCCCACTTTAAAGCTATGTCTACTAGTATTTGATTTTTCCATCCACAGAGAAAAGATTCTGACTATCGATACCTCTCATAATTTCATATACTGCTATCAGGTCCCCCAGTAACCTCCGGCTTTCCAGAGAAAACAATCCAAGTCTATTCAAACTCTCCCTGTAGTTAATACTCTCCAAAGTCCAGGCACATATCCACCCTTTCCAAAATGTCCACATCCTTCCTGTATTGGGACGTCCAGAACTGCCCACAATACTCCAAATAAGGCCTAACCTAAACATATTAAGCTGCATCATTACTTCCTGACTCTTATAATGCTCTGACCTATGAAAGCAAGCATACCATAGACTATGCCTTCTTTACCACCATATCTACTTGAGTCCACTTCATGGAGTTCTGGACCTCGACCCCGTCCCTGTACATCAATGCTGTAAGGGTTATGCTATTAATTGTACATTTTCCCCTTACTTTTGACCTCCCAAAGTGCCAAGCCTCACACTTGCCATTTCTCTGTCCATTTCTATTGCTGATCTACATCCCGCTGTAAACTTTGACAACTTTCCTCACAGTCGGCGACCTCAGCAATCTCAGTGCCATTTGCAAATGTACTAACCAACCCTGCCATGTTTACGTCAAAGTCATTTCACAAACAGGAGCGATCCACACACAGATCTCTGTGAACCTCCGCTGGTCACACTCCTCCAGTTTTACTATTGTCCTTCCACTATAACTCTTTATTTTATATCAGTAAGCCAGTTCCAAATCCATATAGCCAAGTCACTATTGATCCTGTACATCTTAATCTTCTGGATCAGCCTACCGTGGTGACTTTAGCAAATGCCTTATCGTTCTATTATCATCAATCACCTTCGTCACCTGCTCAAAAAGCTCGATCAAGTTCATAGGGCACGACCTGCCATGTACAAAGCCATGCTGACTGTCCCGAATTAACCCATTCTCTTCGGAGTAAATCCTATCCTGGTGAATCCTCTCCGATAGTTTCCCTACCACTTACGTGAGGCTCACTGGTGTACAATTCCCGGGATTCTTTCTAAAACATTGTTCTGAAGTCTCTGCTACTGAAGACTAACTTGCTTTTCTTTCCTGGTTGTGATGAAGGAACCTGGACCTGCAGAGCCAACCATTTCCCTTTCCACAGATGCTGCCTGACTTGCTATGTTTTTCTAGCATTTTCTGTGATTTTTTTTGTTTCATTGTCATGAAGATGCTGACTGGCCTGCTGCATATTTCTGGCATTTTCTGTTTTAATCCTGTTACAATATCAGTAATGTGATAGTGTAACACTGTCACTTGAAACAGCGGTGAAAGGCATCTTGATGGAAAGACTCACTGAACAGATGCTATAACCCTCATCCATATCTCTTCACATTCCTTTCCCTGATGGCATTAATTCTTATTAGAACAGTCCACCTTCTGAACCAGCTATGCTCTAGTACCTAACAGTTAATGAGGTGACACAATTAATGTGTAACGCAATTAATGTGTAAGCTATGGCAAATGTGTCAGCAGGTTATTCTACAGTTGGGTACATCTGAACTGAGCCTTATTGATTTCTCCACCAATATCTGTGTACCCATACAAGGGTACACAGCAAAGAGAGAGTGACAGTGACAATACTCAATATGAGAATTTATCTGATGTCAACTGACTTTATACAGAACAGGATGCACCGCAGAAACCAGCTGGTTTGTACAGCTGCCATTGGATCCATCAATGTACACGTGCAAGGCTACTGAAAAACCTGAAAATGACCTATTACTAGGTAAAACTGAACTCTTAATGCTGAGGAGGTACAAGTGGTCCATGCCCTGTAACGTTTCCTTAATCAAACCTGTTT